>NW_006922389.1:401978-406215 GCF_000298275.1 Orycteropus afer afer | reverse complement strand
ATGAACATGGGTGTGCATATGTCTGTTCTTGTCATGGCTCTCACTTTTTTAGGGTATATACCTAGTAATGGAATAGCTGGGTCAAATGATATTTCTAGTTCCAATTTTTGAAGGAATTGCCATACTGCTTTCCACAATGGTTGTACCATTTTACAGTCCCACCAGCAGTATATAAGAGTCCCAATCCTCTCCACATCCTCGCCAGTATTTGTTATTTTCTCTCTCGTTGAACTTTGCTACTAGTGCAGGAGCAAGATGGTATGAATTATGTTAGTTTTTATTGTTCTATTTTTAAATTTTATGCATTTCTCATTAAATTGTTTTGAAGTACTCACTCTACTTTGGGAAACAATAAAAGACATGTAAAGAAAAGGTTAATTCCCTGTTCTAAATTATCTATGTTCCCTGTTCTGAGAAATATGCTAATAGCCTGGTGTGTTTGTTTCTTATGTATCTTTTTCTCTCTTCATAAATACTAGAAAATATAAACACATATATATGCCTTTAGGTTTTTTATTCTTGTGTTTGCCTTTATTTTATAAATGAAACAAAGATCAAATTAAGCATAATGCTGCAATTTGCTTTTTTAAAATGAATGATGTGTTTCAATATAGTTAAAAATTAATATATTCATTTTAATAGCTTCATAGTAATCCATAGCTTTTAAAGTCTTTTTTATTCATTTGTGTGTATATGTGTGTGTGAGTGTGTGTGTGTAGGATATATAGGGACTCCCTCTCAATCAATATCTTAGCATTATCAGCAATGTTGACACAAATATTCTTGAATACATATCCTTACAATTTTATTTCTATGGAATTAATTTTCAAATGTGGGTTTACATAGTCAAAGGAAGAATGTATTCTTACTTTAAAAAATATTAAGAAATTAATATCCAAAATTATATTGTAATTTACATATGGACCAGTTAATTTGCATTGATCTGATTTAAATGAGATGAGAAACATCTTATTCTTATTGACCTTTTGGAATATCTCCTTCTTGGATCACTGTCATTATCCATTGTCTATTTTTCTGTTAGACTTTTTTGCATTCTTATTCAATCATTTGTGATTTATATCACAAGAAATATTAAAACTTTATCTTAGGTATTGCAGATACTTTTTTTGGCCTAGTATATCTCTTGAAATTGGTCATAGTTAAGTTTGCCAAAAACCCACATCCATTGAGTTGATTCCAACTCATAGTGACCCCCATAGGGTTTCCAGGGCTGTAAATCTTTACAGAAGTAGACTGCCTTGTCTTTCTACCATGGTGTGGCTGGGAGATTCAAACCACTGACTCTTTGGGTAGCAACTCAATGTCTTTACCACAGCACCATCAGAGCTCCTCTGTGTTTGCCATAGGTAAATTTATTTTTTATTAGTGAAATATGTTTTTTATTTATTCTGTGTCTTTTAATTACCCTTTTTTGCTTATTGTATACATGCATATATATTTAAATGTATAAAATTATATATTCCAAAATATTTTATTTTTTCATGCATTTTAATTTTAATCCATTTTTAATTTTTTGTTTTCTTGAAGAGTAAGAGAAAAGTTCACAAATCATAAGCATAAAGTCAATAAACTTATGTAACTACCACAACTACTCAAGAAATTCAACATTAATAAGCTCCCCTCTTATATACTGTCCAAATCACCATCCCATCCCTTTTAATGAAATGTTAATTACTATATTGACTTTTAATATTATAGAATAAATTTGCTTATTTTCCAACTATATATTTATTGTAAAGTATTTATTATTTTGTATGTGACTTCTTTCACTCACATTTATCAAATTCATTCACATTATTGAATATAGTTGTACACTGTTCTTTTTCATTGTTTCATAATATTTATTTATATGAATGAAACAAAGTTTATCTATCTATTCTATTATTTATCCACTTGGGTTTTTTCCACTTTGGGAGTATGACAAATGATGTTGCTATGAACATTCTTTTATCTGTTTGTTAGTGCACATGTTTATGAATTTCTGCTGGGCAAATAATTAGGTGTGAAATTGCTGCATAATGATATATAGCATTGAAATTTAATTAGTACTAAATGATTTTCAAGTGATTGCACCGATTTATACTTTAAGCAGCAGTGTGTGAGACTCTGACTGCTTAAATCCTTGCCAATACTTGGCATTGTTTGTCTTTTAATTTTAGATACCTGGCAGTGGTGTCACTAGGGTTGGTGTGGTAACGCATGACGTCACTCTCCTTGTCATGGATCTCCTCCAGTACCAGACTGTACAGAATCCTCAGTAATATCCATTATCAATTTTAATCATAGAATAATATGTGATATAGTTGTAAATTGCTTAAATGTATATTTTTTTAGATTATATGAATATTAACAACAAAAATGTTTTGTAAAGTCTTTCTACATTGAATTACAACATTATAGTTACAACATTATTAATAACTGAATGGAAAAGTGTTTTTATTTTTCTCCTTCTTTCCCTTTAATTACTACATCATTCTCTAAAAAGTTATTAATGTAGGTTCACAAATACTACTTACCACAATATTGTAGCTAAAATACCAGAAATGTTGAAATAATATTTAGCTCTCAATTATTATCTATCAAAAAATGAATTATTTTAGGCCATGTGGTACATATTTTACAGCACTACTATTATCAAATTAATAGATACATAAATAAATATGAGTCTAGATATTTGAATAAGAATGAAATACAAATTTTATCCCTTTTCAGCAATCTCTATCACAGAAATAGGACACTTGGTCCCACACTTCGGGGGCTTCAGGGCCTGAATGGAAGGAGACACAGGCTCCAGTTCATGGAGTTTTGCTTAATTTTGAAAGTGCTATTTGGATTTTGTTATATGAAATATTGTTGTTGTTATGTGCCGTCAAGTTGGACCCGACTCATAGTGACCCCTCCTTGGGTTTCCGAGGCAGTATCACTACGGAAGTAGATTGCCCAACCTTCCTTCTGAGGAGTGGCTTGTGGGTTTGAACCGCCAGCCTTCTGGTTAGTAGTCAAGTGCCTTAGCCACTATGCTACCAGAGCTTCCATATGAAATAATGATTTACATTTAATTTGTCTAGTACTTTGGAATTAAGGAGTCCTGAAGGTGCAATTGTTAAGTTCCTGGCTGCTAACTGAAAAGTTGGTGGTTCAAACTCACCAGCTGTTCCATCAGTGAAAGACCTTGTGATTTGCTTCTGTAAAGATTACAGGTCTATGGGGTAGTTCTACTTTGTCCTAACAGGGTATCTGTGAGTCAGAATTGACTTGAAAGCACACAACAATAACAACAGTACTTTAGAATAGGACATTATCTGTGTTAAATATTTGGAAAATTCATTCTAATTTTTGCTATCCCAGGAAACTTTTGTACCTTATTAAAAACTGAAATATGACTGACTGGTCAGTCCTTTTATTGTTAGTATATATTTTAATTACAAATTATGGTCGTGAGTATCTAGAAGGGCTTAAGATAATTTGAAAATGGTAGATAATTAATTGCATTTTTTTCTCACATGGTTAAATTAAACAAAAACTTACATGATATTAGGTGTCATAAGTTAATGGAAGAAGGCCTTAGAAATATTTTAAAGGGTGGCTTTTCAAAGAGTGATCATTTAAGAAATAATAATACATTTAATAAATGAAAGCAATAACTGTGTTGTGATATTGTTTCTCTTTTCTTAATGCAAATGAAATTTAACAATTTTGGCTAAATCACCACTTTATAAATAACTTATTTTCTATGTGAATGAGTAATTAGGAATTACTCATTTAGTTTTGCCTAGCTAAACCTGCTATATTCCCTGGTACCAATATTGGAAACAGCTTTTTTTTTTAAAAAAAAAAACAAAAAACAAAACTTACATTTGTTTTTTTTCTTCGATAACTTGGCATTTTCAAAAATAAAATGAAAAATTTTCGAACTAACATTTTTCATGCTACTTCATGTTGGATTCAAGTTACAATGACATGATTTCCAAATACTACCTTTATTTTTTTAATATTAGATTTAGGTTATCTACGCTAGTCATGTGGTTCAGTGCCTAAGGCATTTGATTGCTAACTAGAGGTTGGCGGTTCAGACCCACCAGCCACTCAGTAGAAGGAAGATGGGGCAATCTACTTCTGTGAAGATTTACCACCTCAGAAACCCAATGGTGGTTGCTATGAGTTGAAATCGACTAGATGGCAGTGAGTTTCAGGTGTGTTTTATTTGATTATTACT
>NW_006922389.1:396488-401562 GCF_000298275.1 Orycteropus afer afer | reverse complement strand
GAGGGGTCGCTAGGAGTCGGGTCCGTCTCCACGGCACATAGCAACAACAACAACAACAATGATGGGATGTAACAAAGAGACAAATGTAATTTGTTGTAACTCAACTACATAGTAAGTGGGGGCCTACCTATACTTCCCAGGTCAGAAAATCACATTGAAATGAAACAATAAAGCATATTGTGGTGATTTGACTGAAATAATGAGAAAAGCTTTACAGTTTCTCAGTTTTAAAACATATTTTACCTTTTAAGCAAAGATGAGTTGGAAAATCCAGTAAAAGAGAAATTAGAGAAAACACTAATAAACAAAATTTTACCATCCAAAGGCGATGCCTTTTAACCACCAGTTTATTTCCTTCTTATGGTGTTTTATCTAACTTTAGGGGTTTTTATTTTTTTAAAAATTTTATTGTGATTTAGGTGAAAGTTTACAGAGCAAATTCATTTTCCAAACAGCAGTTCATAAACACTTTGTTTCCTGACATTGACTGCAATTCCCTGCAATGTAACAGCTCTCTTCCCACTTCCTTGCTCTAGTTACCTCTTCCTTGTGTCCTTCCCTCCCATGCACTCCTATACCCCAAACTATCTCCCTATGCAAACACTGCTCTTCTGTTCTCCCATAATTGATTTCTCCAAGGAATGTATCTACTTGATGCAAATGGCCACCACATATGCCTGTCTATTGTTTGGCTAGAAGCCACAGGATTTCAGTTCTAGACCTGAAATGTAATTAGGGACCCCCAGGGGTCTCATCATCTCTGTCAGACCAGGAAACCTGTTTGTTTTTTTTTATGATTTTGAATTTTGTTCCACATTGTTCTCCCATTCTATCCAGGATCTCTTGCACTAAAGCTTTTTGGAGTGGTTGACAGTGATAACTGGGCACCATCTCTTTCTTCTGGTCTAATGGTCATATAAGCTGAGGATCATATGGTCTACCAGTCCCTTGGATTAATTATTTCCACATGTCTTTGGTTTTCTTCATTATTATTTACTTTGGATGAGGACAAACCCATCATTGCATCTAGATGGATGCTTATAATCTTTTAAGACCCCGGTCACTACTCACCAAATTAGAATGTAGAATAATGTTTTTATGTAGTATGTTGTGCCAATTGAGCTTGATGTCCCCGAAACCATGGTCCTGAGCCCATAGGTCCAACTACTTGCTCCCTCAGGGAGTTGGCTGTGGCCAAGAAGCCACCACAAACTTGTCAGCTCTATTATACACCCAGACTTTGTTACAGCACATACAAATATGCATGTAGAAACAGGGTCTGCAAACCCTAGCTATGGGTGGTCATGGGCACACTCCCCCCCTCTTGACATACTTGGTCATTCAGCTTGACCACCCATCTTTCAACCATACATAGATCAATGCTTGCCATGACTGACAATGCAGTACTGTACATGCAAAAGGGTTCATTTTTGTGGTTTGTACCTCCCATGTACCTCCTTATGTCTTCCTCTTCCTCAGTGTTACTGTGTGTTGATCACTCACTTTTGGTACATTGCCTTTCCCTTTACCCAAATCAATACTTGTCTCTACCTATCTAGAGTGTTCCTTCCCCTCCCCTTCTATCCCTGGTAACCAAAAAAGAAAGTTTTCTTCCATACATAAGGTCTTCATGTTTTGAATTTGCAGTATCAAATCCTGCATTTTTTTTTTTTTTTTTTAGTTCACAGTGTAGCATATTTTTCCAAAATTATTATTAAATCTCACAGATACAGTTTAGGAAAAATATATTGACTTGGTGTCCCATAATTCTTTTCATCATTTCTCCATGGTTGGATAGTAAAATAACCCCTAATCTTTCTTTCTTTCTTTTTATTATGGATTTGTAATTTCTTTCATTCTCTTGTTGCATTTCTTTCAACAAATGGATGTGATGCTAGAAGGGTTCACTCATCTATGCCAAGAAATCTGGGAGACAGCTACTTGGCCAACTGGCAGGAAGAAGTCCATATTTGTGCCTTTCAAAAGTAAAGTGATCCAAAAAGAATGAGGAATTCATAGACCAATATCAATAATATACACAAGAAAAATTTTGCTGAAAATAATTGTAGAAGTGTTGCAGTAACACATCAACTGGAAACTGCCAGAAATTCAAGCCAAATTAGGAAGAGGACATGGAATAAGGGATATCATTACTGATGTTGGATGCATCTTGGTTGAAAGCAGAGAATACCAGAAAGATGTTTACCTGTTTGACTATGCAAAGGGATTTGACTGTGTTGATCATAATAAATTATAGGTAATATTGTGAAGAATAGAAATTTAGGAATGCTTAATTGTGCTCATGTGGAAACTCTACATAGACCAAGAAGCAATCCTTAGAACAGAACAGGGGGGCACTGTGTGGTTTATAAGTAGGAAAAGTGTGGGTCAGGGTAGTATCCTTTCACCATACTTATACAATCTGCATAAGATATGCAGATGACACAACCTTGCTTAGTGAAGGTGAAGATAACTTGAAACATTTACTGATGAACATCACAGACTACATTCTCTAGTATGGATTACATCTTAACATAGAGAAAATAAAAATCCACACAGCTGGACCAATAAGCCACATCATGAAAAGAAGGAAGTTGTCAAAGATTTCGTTTTACTTGGATCCACAATCAACACCCAGGGAAGCAACAGATAAGAAATAGGACATTGTATTGCACTGTACAAATCTACTGCAAAAGACCACTTTAAAGTGTTAAGAAGTAAAGATGTCACTTTGAAGATTAAGGTACACCTAACTGAAGCCAAGAAGGAGGGACCTTAGTCCATCACAAAAGAAGAGCCAGAGCAGAGTGCCTTCTTTAGACCTGGGATCTTTGAGCTGAGAACTTCCTAGATACCAGTTATATTGTCGGCAAGATACATGGAGATCTTGATGGAATTATGGGCCCACTGATGTTGAAAGGAGTCAAGGACCTTCCCCCAACAGAGACAGAAAGTCTTCTCCTAGAGCTGGCACATTGAATATGGATTTCTAACCTCCTAAATTTCTTACATTTCTTTCATGGCTTACATGTCTCAGCAATGTCATCATTTTGAAGGGGTTGGCTTTGACTGTGGAATTCAGTCTCTTCCTGGCTTGACCTGTCTCTTTACTTTCAATAAATCTATTTTAAACAGATATAGGCTTATAGGATGGAGTGAGGAATCAGAGGCAGGGATCCAGGTAAGGCTGGGGACCAAGACCATAGCCCTCCCAAGTGCCCAGGAAAAAAGAGAAAAAGCCAGGGGAGGGCCCAGGACAGAGTGAGGAAAAAGAGGCAGAGATCCACGTAAGGCCAGGGTCCCAGGCCACGCTGCATCCAAGAAGAGGGAAAGCAGAGAAAAAGCTGGGGGGGAGGCATGACAGAGCGAGGAAGCAGAGACAGGGATCCAGGTGAGGCTGGGGACACAGGCCATGACCCTCCCAAGGGGCAAGAAAGCCAAGGAAAGCAGAGAAAATGCCAGGGGAGGGGATCAGGACAGAGCGAGGAAGCAGAGGTAGGGATCCAGGTAAGGCCGGGGACCCATCCATGCCTGTCCCAAGTGTTGGGAAAGCAGCAGGGATCTATGTAAGGTGAGGGTGGGGAGGGTGGGAAGGGTGGAGAGGTTTTGAACAGCTAAGGGAGACAAACTTGTCTGTCAGTTTGTCCCACTGTGGTGGCATTTTGCTGTGAGGCTTGAGGCTATGTCACTGGTGTCTCAAGCCCAGTAGGGCTGCACATGGTACACAGGTGTCAACAGCTTACAGACTGAGACAGACTAGGAAGAAGGAAGCCATCCATTTCTCAAAGAATTGGCCAGGGAAAACCTTATGAATAGCAGAGGAACACTGTCTGATACATTACTGTGCAAGTTTATGAATAGCCTGGAAACATTGGCCGATGCAGTGCAGGAGGATAAGCCACTTAGGTTGGAAGGCTCTCAAAATTGGATCAGGAAAGAGCTGCATCATCAGAGTAGAACGAGGCTCAATGATATGGATAAGGTAAAGCTTTCAAAACCTCCATTTGTTGACGTGGCACAACTCAAATGGAGAAGAAACAGCTGCAAACATCCATTAATAATTGAACATGGAATATATGAAGCATGAATCTAGGAAAATTGGAAGTTGTAAAAAATGAAATGGAGCTCATAAAGATTGATAACCTAGGCATTAGTGAGCTGAAATGGACTGGTTTTTGACTATTTTGAATCAGACCACCATGTGGTCTACTATGGCAGGAATGATAATTTGAAGAGGAATGACATGATGTTCATCATCACAAAGGATGGTGCAAGATCTGTCCTGAAGTACAATGCTCTCAGTGATAGGATAATACACCTACAAGGAAGATCAATTAAGATGACTATTATTCAAATTTATGCACCAATCACCAAAACCAAAGATGAGGAAACTGAAGATTTCTGCCAACTTCTGCAGTCTGAAATTGACCAAACATGGAATCAGGATGTGTTAATTATCACTGGTGACTGGAATGCAAAAGATGGAAACAAAGAAGTTGGAAAATTTGTCCTTAGTGACAGAAATGATCCTGGAAATCACGTTAGAATTTTGCAAGACCAACAACTTATTCATTGCAAATACTTATTTACAAAACACAAACAGGAGCTATACATATGGACTTTGCCAGATGGAATACACAGAAATCAGATTGAGTACTTCTGTGGTAAGAGGCAATGGAAAAGCTCAGTATCTTCAGCCAAAACCAGGCCAGGAGCTGATTGTGGAACAAACCATCAACTGCTCATATGCAAGTTCAACTTGAAGTTAAAGACAATAAAACAAGTCCACAAGAGCCAAAATATGATCTTTAATATATCCCTTCTGAATTTAGAGACCATCTAAAGAATAGATTTGATGCATTGAACACCAGTGATTGAAAACCAGAAGAATTGAGAGATCACATCAAGAACATCATCCGTGAAGAAAGCAAGAGGTCACTAAGAAGGTGAGAAAAGAAGAAAAGACCAAAATGGATGACACACATGGACTTCACCAGATGGAACACACAGGAATCAGATTGACTACATCTGTGGCAAGAGGCGGTGGAAAAGCTCAATATCTTCAGCCAAAACC
>NW_006922389.1:388253-392043 GCF_000298275.1 Orycteropus afer afer | reverse complement strand
ACAAGATGGATTGACACAGTGCCTGCTACAATGGGCTTAAGTATAGCAAGGATCATGGGTCTTGTGCAGGACCGGGCGGTGTTTTGTTCTGCTGTGCATAGGGTCGCTATGAGTTGGACACGACTCGATGGCAGCTAACAACAACAACACAAGCCATGGTATTTTCAGTCTCCTGAAATCTGCACAATGGAAAATGGAAGAACAAAGAATTAATGCCTTTGAATTTTTGTAAGAATACTGAAAATACCATGGACTGCCAGAAGAATGAACACATTTGTCGTGGAAGAATTGTTGTAGGAATTCTCCTTAGAAAATGGCCAAAGTTACCTTGTTGTAATCTTTATAGGAGTAGACCACCAGTGTTTATTTCTCACAGAGCCAATGATAGGTTCAAACCTCTGACCTTATGGTTAGCAGCTGAGTACTTAACCATTGCTATATATATATATATATATATATATAAATTATATAAAATTTATATAAAAATTCTATATTTCCTAAATTAAAAATTAAATAATTAAATGTGATTATACTTTTGCTACATATCTGAAGTTGAAGAGTGCCATGTTCAACAGAAAAAAAGTTGCAGCAAATGCAATAACAGGAATAAATCCTGCACCTTAGACTCAGCAATCTGTCCACCAAAGGGCTAGTCTTGTGTACAACGTTGAAGAAAGCTAGACTAATGAATTGTGTTTCATTTTTTGCCTGGGACACTGAATTCAAGCAAGGTCACCCTGTTTTGCTGAAATATTATCTGGAAAAAGAGTAAGTACTATTGATCCTTTCATTAATAAATCATGTGTAAATAATGCAAGCTCCTTGAACTGCTAGGGGGAAATTATGATATGGCATTTACCACTTCTCCAGTGGGACTGGATCGTTCACTAAATGTGCAAAAGAAGTTCCAATTCAGAGTTGACATCTAACATATATTTTTTATTCAGAGAACATTCTTTCTTTATAGTTTCACCCCTAATAACAAATAGGCCTTATTATTACTGTTCCTTTTGATTCCTCCTTCTCCTTTTTCTACACATTATTCTCTTCTACCTCTTTTTCATCCTTCTTCTTTATTAAATGAATCTTTCCTTGAGAGACCACAATGAGAGCTTTTTAAGAGTAAAATCTACTTCTTAAGGGGCAAAAAAATAATACCTCCTGTTCTTGTTTTCCTTTTCAGAGAAGATTGGACATATCTAACACATATCCTACTGGCCAGTAGACTTCTGTCAGTACTGAGACTCTGCTGGTGTTGTAGGTTGTGTGGCATAGAGAGTACACAGGAAACCACTGCTGATGAAAGGTCCAGAATAGGTTTTTGTAGTAGCTGTGAAGAGGTAGGATGGACATTGCAGGTTGCTGAGGCCACTTAAGTAGGTGGTGAAGCTGATTCAGTCAACATTAACTGATTGCTTGCTATGGTCCAAGGATTTCATTACATTAGCAATGCTACACAGTAAAGAACATGTTAACAAGTTATAGTGTAAAGGAATTTAAAAGTAGGTAGAGAGTCCAGAAGGAACCCTGGTGGCATAGTGGTTAAGAGATCAGCCACTAACTGAAAGATCACTGATTGAACCCACTAGCTTCACTAGTGATCAGTGAGGGAAAGATGTGACAACCAGCTTCTGTAAGGATTACAGCCTTGGAAGCTTTATGGGGCAGTTCTACGCTGACCTATGTAGTCACTAAGAATCAGAGTGTAATTGATGGCAATGGGTTTAGTTTTGGTTTTTCCTTTAGAGGAAGCCAAGCCACAGGGACTCCTGTACACAGAAAAGTAGAGTAAGGAGCAAGGCAACTGGAAAACTAGAAACATGTTTTTACACAAAAATTCACTTATGGATATATTTATTGTCCAATATTGTAGTGCTACTTATACTCTAATTACATAATGATCCATTATATACTGAGAATTTGCAGCAGATTTTAATGTATCTTTATTTAATTATCTCTAAATATCTATACAGATTTTTTTTATTCAGAGAAGATTCTTTCCTTTCTTTTCATTTTGTGAATAACAACAGATGGAAATATAATTTTTAGATGATTTTCAGATTAAAACAAAAAATATTTGATAAATATTGATTTGCTAAATTAATAAATAACCACTAATATTATCTTTCAACACAATATTTCCTCAGACTGCTAGAACCAGGAAAGGGAGGGAGAGGATGGGGACCAAAAAGTGGCAGGTTCCAGGTAAGAATTAGGTAAGGAGAGGTTGCAGAGGATTCCAACAGCTAAGGGAGACAAACTTGTATGTCAGTTTGTCATCCTGTGGGGCTTGTATGTTGCTGTGAGGCTTGAGGATGTGCCACCAGTGTTTCAGATCCCAGCAGAGTTGCACATGGTGCATAGGTTTCAATGCAACTCACCGACTAAGACAGACTAGGAAGAAGGAAGAGGCCATCCGCTTCTCAAAAATTGGCCAGTAATGTATCACACAGTGTTTCTCTCCTATCCATTACTGTGCAATTTTATGAATAGCTTGGAAACATTGTCTGATACAGTGCAGGAAGAGAAGCCCCTTGGGTAAGAAAGCATGCAAAATAGGACAGGGACAGAGCTGCCTCATTGGAGCAGAACTAATCTTTATGATATGAATAAAGTAAGTCTTTCAGGTCCTCCATGTGCTGACATGGCATGACTCAAATAGAGGAGAAACAGTTGCAAATATCCAATAATAATCGGAACATGGAATGTACAAAGTTTGAATCTAGGAAAATTGGAGGCTGTCAAAAATGAACTAGAACACATAAAGATTAATATTCTAGGCATTAGTGAGCTGAAATGGACCAGTTTGGAGCATTTTGAATCAGACAACCAAATGATCTACCATGCTGGGAATGACAAACTGAAGAGGAATGTTATGGCATTCATCATCACAAAGGATGTTTCAAGATCTGTCCTGAAGTACAATGCTGTCAGTGTTAGGATAATATCCATACATCTGTAAGAAAGACCCATTAATAGTACTATTACTCAAATTTATGCATCAACCACCAGAGCCAAAGATGAAGAAATTGAAGATTTTTATCAACTTCTACAGTCTGAAATTGACCGAGCATGCCATCAAGATGTGTTGCTTATCACTGGTGATTGGAATGCAAAAGTTTGAAACAAAGAAGAATCACCAGTAGTTGGAAAATTTGGCCTTGGTGACAGAAATAATGCTGGAGATGGCATGATAGAATTTTGCAAGACCAACAACTTATTCATTGCAAATACCTTTTCTCAACAACATGAATGGTGGCTATAAACGTGGACTTCACCAGATGGAACACACAGGAATCAGATTGACTACATCTGTGGCAAGAGGTTATGGAAAACCTCAATATCTTCAGCCAAAACCAGGTCAGGAGCTGATTGTGGAACAGACCATCAACTGCTCATATGCAAGTTCAACTCGAAGTTGAAGACAATTAAAACAAGTCCAGAAGAGCCAAAATATGGCCTTGAATATATCCCTCCTGAATTTAGAGACCATCTAAAGAATAGATTTGATGTATTGAACACCAATGACTGAAGACCAGAAGAATTGTGGGATGACATCAAGAACATCATCCATGAAGAAAGCAAGAAGTTATTAAAAATACAAGAAAGAAAGAAAAGACCAAAAAGCGTGTCAGAAGAGATTCTGAAACTTGCTCTTAAGTGAAGAGTAACTAAAGCCAATGGAAAAAATGACAAGATAAAAGAGCTGAACAGAAGATTTCAAAGAGCAGCTCGAGGAGACAAAGCCAATTACTATAATGAAATGTGCAAAGACCTGGAGTTAGAAAAC
>NW_006922389.1:383558-387803 GCF_000298275.1 Orycteropus afer afer | reverse complement strand
AGAAATGCAAGCTGGATTCAGAAGAGGACATGGAATGAGGGATATCATTGATGATGTCAGAAGGATCTTGGATCAAAGTAAAGAATACCAGAATGATGTTTACTTGTGATTTATTGACCATGCAAAAGCGTTTGATTGTGTGGACCATAACAAATTGTGGATAACATTGAGAAGAATGGAAATTCCAGAACACTTAATTTTACTCATGAGGAACCTGTACATAGACCAGGAGGCTGTCATTAAAACAGAACAAGAGAACACTGCATGGCTTAAAATCAAGAAGACAGTATGTCAGGGTTCTATTCTTTCACCATACTTATTCAATCTGTATGCTGAGCAAATAATCTGAGAAGCTGGACTATATGAAGAAGAACATGGCATCTTGAAGCTCTTACTGATGAAGATTGAGGAATACAGTCTGCAGTATGGATTACATCTCAATATAAAGAAAACAAAAAATCCTCACAACTGGACCTTTAAGCAGCATTACAATAAATGGAGAAAATATTGAAATTGTCAAAGACTTCACATTGCTTGGTTCTACAATTGATGTCAATGGAAGCAACAGTCAGGACATCAGATGGCATATAGCACTGGGAAACTTGGCTGCAAAGGACCTCTTTCAAGTGCTGAAGAGCAAAGATGTCTGCTTGAGGACTAAGGTGTGCCTGACACAAGCTATAGTATTTTCAATCACCTCATATGTATGTAAGAGCTGGACAATTAACAAGGAAGACAGAAGAAGAATTGATGCTTTTGAGCTGTGGTGTTGGCAAAGAATGATGAAAGAACCATGGACTGCTAAAAGAACTAACAGATCTGTCCTGGAGGAAGTGCAGCCAGAATGCTCCTTGGAGGTGAGAATGGTCAGACTTGGTCATGTTGTCAGAAGGGACAGTTCCCTAGAGAAGGAGGTCATACTTGGTAAGGTGGAGGGTCGATGAAAGAGGGATGGCCCTTCATAAGATCAACTGACACGATGGCAGCAGCAATGGGCTCAAGTACAGCAATAATCATGGAGCTGGCTCAGGACTGGGCAGTGTTTTGTTCTGCTGTGCATAGGTTCACTATGAGTCAGAGACGACTTGATGGCACCTAACAACAACAACAACAAATATCTATACTGTCATTGATTACAATCTCAGTAAGATTAAAAATGAAAATGTAGTTAGAAATAAATATGTACACATGTGTAAGCCAGACCCTGGACCAGCGGAAGATGGGGGTTTGCATGCATGGAGCAGCCCTTAGCAAAGGCCTCAGTTAGCCAGGCCGGGGACCAGCAGAAGGTGGGTGTTTGCCCCAGGGACAGGCTGGGTAATCCAGCAGGGCAAGGGAGGCTAGGAAAAGAGCAGAGCAGTTTAGACCAGCTAAGGGAGACAAACTTGTATGTCAGTTTGTCGTACTGTGGTGGTTTGATTGTTGCTGTGAGGCTGGAGGCTATGCTACTGGTGTTTCAAATGCCAGCAGGGTTAATTATGGTGGACAGGTTTCAGCAGAGCTTCCAGATTAAGACAGACTTGAAAGAAAGAAGAGGCCATCCACTTCTCAAACAATTGGCCAGTGAAAATCTCATGAATATCAGTGAAACACTGTCTGATATAGTACTGGAAAAATTTATGAATAACCCTGAAACATTATGTGATATAGTGCCAGAAGATGAGCCCTTCAGGTCACAAGACACTCAAAATACGACTGGAGAAGAGCTGCCTCCTAGAGTAGAGCTGACCTTAATGATATGGATAGAATGCATAAAGATCAATATCCTAGGCATTAGTGAGCTGGAATGAGCTGGTTTTGGACATTTTGAATCAGGCAAATATATGATCTACTATGCTGGGAATGACAAATTGAAGAAGAATGGTGTGGCATTCATCATCACAAAGAATGTTTTAAGATCTATCTTGAAGTAAATGCTGCCAGTGATAGGATAACATCCATATGCCTATGAGGAAGACCAGTTAATGCTACTATTATACAAATTTATGCACCAACCACCAAAGCCAAAGATGAGGAAATTGAAAATTTTTATCTACTTCTGCAGTCTGAAATTGACCAAATGTGCAATCAAGATGTGTTAATTATCACTGGTGATTAGAATACAAAAGTTGGAAACAAAGAAGTAGTTGGAAAGTAAGGCCTCCACGATATAAATGATGCTGGAGATTGTATGATAGAATTTTGCAAGACCAATGACTTATTCATTGCAAATACCTTTTTTTCAACAACACAAATGGTGGCTATACATGTGGATTTCACCGGATGGAGTACACAGGAATCAGACTGACTACATCTGTGGCAAGAGGTGATGGAGAAGTTCAATATCTTCAGCCAAAACAAGGCCAGGAACTGACTGTGGAACAGACCATCAGCTACTCATATGCAAATTCAAGTTGAAGCTGAAGACAATTAAAACAAGTCCAAAGCAAAAAAAAAAAAACAAAGACACTGCCATCGCATTGGATCCAACTCATAAAAATCCCTCTTTGGGTTTCCGAGGTATCTGTGGAAGTAGATTGCCCAACCTTCCTTCTGTGGAGTGGCAGGTGGGTTTGGACCTCCAGCCTTGTGGTTAGCAGGCAAATGCCTTAGGCACTACACCACCAGAGCCAAAATATGATCATGATTATATCCCTCCTGAAGTTAGAGACCATCTGAAGAGTAGATTTGATGTATTGAATACCAATGACTGAAAACCAGAACTGGGGTATGACATCAAGAACATCATTCATGAGGAAAGCAAAAGGTCATTAAAAAGACAGGAAAGGAAGAAAAGACCATAATGAATGTCAGAAGAGACTAAAACTTGCCATTGAATGGAGAGTAGCTAAAGCAGATGGAAAAATCAACAGGAAAAAAAGAACTGAACAGAAGATTTCAAAGAGCAGTTTGAGAAGACAAAGTCAATTATTATAATGAAATGTGCAAAGACATGGAGTTGGAAAGCCAAAAGGGAAGAACATGCTCCACATTTCTCAACCTGAAAGAACTGGGGAAAATATTTAAGCCTTGAATTGCAATTTTGAAAGATTCCATGGGTAATATGTTGAATGACACAGGAAGCATCAAAAGAACATGGATGGAATACACAGAGACACTATACCAAAAAGAATTGGTAGATGGTCATCCATTTTAGAAGGTGGCATATGATCAAGAACCAATGGTATAGATGAAAGAAGTTGAAGCTACACTGAAGGAAATAGTGAAAAACAAGGCTCCAGGAATTGACAGAACACCCACTGAGATGTTTCAATAAATGACTGCCATGTTGTAGGCACTCACTCAGCTATGCCAAGAGTTTTGGCCAACTGACTGGAAGAGATCCATATTCGTACCCATTCCAAAGAATGATGATCCCACAGAATATGAAAATTGTCAAAAATATCATTGATGACACACACAAGTAAAATCCTACTGCAGATAATTTGAAAATTGTTGCAGCAGTATATTGAAAGAGAACTTCCAGAAATGCAAGCTGGATGCAGAAGGGGATATGTAACAAGGGATATCATAGTTACTGTCACATGGATCTTGGCTCAAAGCAAAGAATACCAGAAAGATGTTTACTTGTATTTTTTTGAGTATGCAAAGACATTTGACTGTGCGGATCATAACAAATTGTGGGTAACATTGTGGAGAATGGGGATTCCACAACACTTAATTGTACTCATGAGGTACCTGTACATAGATCAGAAGGCTGTAGTTCAAACAACAAGGGAATACTGCATATTTAAAATCAGGAAGGGAGTGTGTCAGAGTTGTATGCTTTCACCATACTTACTCAATTTCTACACTGAGCAAATATTCTGAGAAGCAAGACTATATGAAGAAAAACGTGGCATCACGATTGGAGGAAGAATCATTAACAACCTGAGATACAGAGATGATGGAACTTTGCTTGGTGAAAGTGAGGATGACTTGGAGCATTCACTAATGAAGATTAAAGAGTACAGTTTGCAGTGTGGATTACACCTCAATATAAAGAAAATGAAAACCTCACAAGAGAACCAATAAATTACATCACAATAGATGGAGAAAAGATTAACATTGTCAAGAACTTCATATTACTTGGTTCTATGATCAACACCAATGGAAGCAACAGTCAAGACATGAAAAGATGTATTGCATTGGGCAAATTTCTTGCAAAGGAACTTTCAGGCACTTAATAGCAAAGATGTCTCCTTAGAGACTAAGATGTGCCTAACCCAAGCCATGGTATTTTCAATCACCTTATATGCATGTGAG
>NW_006922389.1:382313-382897 GCF_000298275.1 Orycteropus afer afer | reverse complement strand
CTCAGAAACCCAAGGAGGGGTTGCAATGAGTTGGATCTGACTCAATGGCAGTGAGTTAGAGGGTGATTAGATTACATCTAGTTATGCATTTATTGGTTATCCAAGAGTAGGCTGTGAAAGGTACAATACTTGAATGATGTACTGCACATTTATTTTACTACCAATCTAATGTGTAATTATAGACAAATTGTGTTCCCAACATAAATTGTTTTTATGAAAATGTAAAAAATCAACTAACCAGTATCTTACCTGAATTAGATAAGATTGATAATGGTATTTACTGACACATGTTGAAGTGATACTAAAAAGTCTCATATTTCAATATTTAGGCAAAATATTTTCATTTATTAATATATTGACTATGGGAGGAGTCTAAGTAAACTTAGGAGAACTGTGGCAAGTGAACGAATGGCTAGGGAAGGCTGAATATTTTCTATCCTCAAAATATATCTATACACTTTATTTTTATATAAGAAATTAGATATAACTAATATTTCAGAATAGGGACTTTAGTTGCATTTAGTCTATATAATAGAATTTTTTCTCTCTCTATCTTGAAAGCAGAAGGATATTCTTGTTAATAT
>NW_006922389.1:380085-380708 GCF_000298275.1 Orycteropus afer afer | reverse complement strand
ATGGGAATTCCAGAACACTTGATTCTACTCTTGAGGAACCTGTACATAGATCAGGAGGCTGTTGTTGGAACAGAACAAGGGGATGCTGCATGGTTGAAAATCAAGAAAGGAGTGCATCAAGGTTGTATCCTTTCACCATACTTATTCAATCTGTATGCTGAGCAAGTAATCTGGGAAGCTGGACTATATGAAGAAGAACGTGGCATCAAGATTGGAGGAAGAATAATTAACAATCAATGATATGCAAATGACACAACTTTGCTTGCTGAAAGTGAGGATGATTTGAGTCATTTAGTGACGAAGATTAAAGACTATAATCTGCAGTATGGATTATACATCAATATAAAGAAAACAAAAATCCTCATAACTGGTTCCATAAACAGTTTCATGGTGGATGGAGAAAAGATTGAAGTTGTCAAGGATTTCATATTACTTGGTTCTACAATCAACACCAATGGAAGTAGCAGTCAAGACATCAAAAGATGTATTGCACTGGGCAAATCTGCTGCAAAAGACCTCTTTCAAATTATGAAGAGCAAAGATGTTTCCTTGATGACTAAGGTGTGCCTAATGCAAGCCATGGTATTTTCAACCACCTCTTATGCATGTGAGAACTGGACAAT
>NW_006922389.1:363542-364106 GCF_000298275.1 Orycteropus afer afer | reverse complement strand
GTTCCATTTCATTTTTGACAACTTCCAATTTTCCTAGATTCATACTTTGTACATTCCATGTTCCAATTATTCATGGATGTTTGCAGTTGTTTCTCTTCAATTTGAGTGGTGCCACATCAGGAAATGGAGGTCTAAAAAGCTTTACCTTATCCTTATGAGTAAGGCTGATTTTATTCTGATAGTGCAGCTCTTGTCCAGTCCTACTTTGAGAGCATTCTAAGCTAAGTGACTCATCTTTCTCCTCTGTATTGGACAATGTTTCTGTACTATTCATAATGTTTCACAGTAATGTATCAGACAGTGTTTCTCTGCTTTTCATAAGGTTTTCCCTGGCCAATTCTTTGAGAAGTGGATGGCCTCCTCCTTCTTCCTAGTCTTTCTCAGTCTTCAAGCCAGACTGATACCTGTGCAACAGGTCCACCCTACTGCATTTGAAACACCAGTGGTACAGCCTCAAGACTCACAGCAACCCGTCACCACAGTAGGACAAATTGACAGACAAGTTTGTCTCCCTTAGTTGTTGGAAATCCCTCCAACCACTCTTACCTGGATCCCTGCAGCTGA
>NW_006922389.1:361923-363303 GCF_000298275.1 Orycteropus afer afer | reverse complement strand
TAAAAATCTTCAACTTCCTCACTTTGGCTTTGGTGGTTGGTGCATAAATTTGTTTAATAGTAGTATTAACTGGTCTTCCTCATAGGCTTATGGATATTATCCTATCACTGACAGTATTATACTTCAGGACATTCTTTGTGATGATGAATGCCACATCATTCCTTTTTAAATTGTCATTCCCGGCATAGTAGATCATATGGTTGTCAGATTCAAAATGGCCAATACCAGTTCATTTCAGCTCACTAATGCCCAGGATATCAATCTTTATGCATTCCATTTCATTTTTGACAACTTTCAGTTTTCCTAGATTCATACTTCATACATTCCATGTTGTGATAATTAATGGATGTTTGCAGCTGTTTCTCCTCAATTTGATGCATGCCACATCAGCAAATTGAGTTCTCGAAAGCTTTCCTTGTCCATGTGAGTAAGACTGGTTTTACTCTGATAATGCAGCTCTTTCCCAGTCCTATTTTGAGAGCTTCTAATCTAAGTGACTCATCCTCTTCCTCTGTATTGGAAAATGTTTCCAGACTATTCATGAAGTTGCTCAGTAATGTATCAGACAGTGTTTCTCTGCTATTCATAAGGTTTTCCCTGGCCAATTCTTCTAGAAGTGAATGGCCTCTTCCTTCTTCCTGGTCTGTCTCAGTCTGCAAGACCCGCTGAGACCTGTGCATCATGTGCACCCCACTGAGCTTGAAACACCAGTGGCACAGCCTCAAAACTCACAGCAACACATCATCACAGTAGGACAAACAGACAGACAAGTTTGTCTCTCTTAGCTGTTCAAAACCTCTTCAACCAGAGGTTTGACATGGGTGATGAACATGGGCAATGAACATGGGTGTGTGTATATATATTTTCATGTCACAGCTTTTATTTATCTTGGATATATGCCTGGTAGTGGGATGGCTAGATCATATGGTATGATTATTTCCAGCTTTTTAGGATGTGTCATACTGTTTTCCCCAGCAGTTGCACCATTTTACAGTCTCACCAGCAGTGTATGAGGGTTTCAGACTCTACATACCCTCACCAGCATTTGTTGTTTTCTGTATTTATAAGCTGTGCTATTAGTGCTATGGCGAAATTATATCTCATTTTTGTTTTGATTTGTATCTCTTTAATGGTTACTTCTACCACACATCTGTCAGTTTATCAAGATAAAAGATATTTGACTTTGTAAATCATAATAAGTTATTGATAATATTGCAAAGAATGGGAATTCAGAACACTTAACTGTACTCATGAGTAACCTACACATAGACCAAGAGGCAGTTATTCAAACAAGAAAAAGGGGATGCTGAATGGTTTCAATTCAGAAAAGATGTGCATCAAAGTTGTATACTTTCACCATTCTTCTTCAATCTGTATGTT
>NW_006922389.1:359265-360798 GCF_000298275.1 Orycteropus afer afer | reverse complement strand
AGATTCCACCATGAAGTTGATTACCAGTCTCATCATGAAGAATACTTCATCCAACTGCCCAGTCACTCAACCAGACCCAGCCAAGTTGACACACAAACTGAACTATCACATTATCTGATTCAAAATGGCCAAAACCAGTCCATTTAAACTCACTAGTGCTTAGTATAGGAGCTCTGGTGGCATAGTGCCTAAGGCACTTGACTGCTAACCAGAAGGCTGGTGGTTCAAACCCACAAGCCACTCCTTGGAAGGAAGATGGGACAATCTACTTCTGTGGTGATACTGCCTCAGAAATCCAAGGAGGGGTCATTATGAGTCGGGTATGACTCAACGGCACATAACAACAACAACAACAACAATGCCTAGGATATCAATCTTTGTGCATTCCACTTCATTTTGACAATTTCCAATTTTCCTAGATTCATAGTCAGTACGTTCCATGTTCCAATTATTAATGGATGTTTGCAGCTGTTTCTTCTCATTTTGATTTGTGCCACATCAGAAAATCGAGGTTTCAAAAGCTTTATCCACATCATTAATGTTGGTTCTACTCTGAGTAGGCTGCTCTTCCCCAGTCGTATTTTGACTGCCTTCTGACCTGATGGGCTCATCTTCCAGCACTATATTGGACAATGTTTCAGGGTTATTCATAAAGTTTTCCAATAATATATCAGACAGTGCTTCACTATTATTCATGAAGTTTTCACTAGTCAATTCTTTGAGAAGTGAATGGCCCCTTCCTTCTTCAAAGTCTGTCTTAGTCTGGAAGCTCCACTGAAACCTGGCCACTATGGGTGACCCTGCTGGTATTTGAAACACCAGTGCCATTGCCTGCAGCCTCACAGAAACATGCAACCACCACAGTATGACAAACTGACAGATGAGTGGTGGAAGAAAAACTTAGGGGTCCTAATTCAGGCCATAAATGCACAAACAGCAGAAAACAAAATAAGTGACTAGAACCTCCTAAAAATCAGACACTTATGGACACAAAAGATTTCACCAAAGCAGTGAAAAAAGAACTCACAAACTGGGGGAAAAAATGGTAATGACATATCAGACAAGGGACTAATCTGTAAAATTTGTGTAAAACTTCAACACCTTAACAACAAAAAGATAAATAATCCAATTTAAAAATGGGCAGACAACCTGAATAGACACTTCACCAAAGAAGACATTCAGGCAACTAACAAAGAAATGCATGTGAACATTAGCCATTTTTGTTGTTTTTAGATGCTGTCAAGTCAGTTTCCACTTATACTGACCCTACAAACAGCAGAGCAAAATGTTGCCCAACCTGTGCCATCATCACAACTTTTGCCACTCTTAAGTCCATCGCCACAGCCACTGGGTCAACCCATCTCATTGAGAACCTTCTTTTTCCCTGACCCTCTACTTTACCTTGTGTGGTAGTTATGTTTGTGTGTCAACTTGGCTGGGCCTGGTTGAGAGGCTGGGCAGCTGGTGGTAGTTATTCCCCATGATGAGACTGGCAATCACCTCCATAGTGGGATCTACCACAAGCAGCTGAGT
>NW_006922389.1:356826-357995 GCF_000298275.1 Orycteropus afer afer | reverse complement strand
GAATTGGTGAAGAACATGTCTCCAGGAGTTGACAGTTTCAACAAACAGATGCTATGCTGGAGGCACTTACTTGTCTATGCCAAGAAATCTGGAAGACAACTACCTGGCCAACTGACTGGAAAAGATTTATATTTGTACTCAGTCCAAAGAAAGGTGATCCCACAGAATGTGGAAATGATAGAACAATATCATTAAAATCACACACTAATAACATCTTGCTGAAGATAATTAAAAAACAGTTGCAGCAGTATATTGACAGAGAACTTCCAGAAGTGCAAACTGGATTTAGAAGGACATGGAATGAGTGAAATCATTGCTGTTATCAGATGGATCTTGGCTGAAAGCAAAGAACACCAGAAAGATGTTTACTTGTGTTTTATTGACTACGCAAAACCAGTCGATCGTGTGGATCATAACAAATTATGGATAACATTGAGAAGAATGGGAATTCCAGAACACTTAATTGTGCTCATGAAGAACCTGTACATGGACCCGGAGGCTGTAGTTTGAACAAAACAAGGGGATACTTCATGGTTTAAAATCAGGAAGGGAGTGTGTCAGGGTGTGTCCTTTCACTATACTTATTCAATCTGTATGATGAGCAAATAATGCAAGAAGCTGAACTATCTGAAGAAGGGCATGGCATCAGGATTGGAGGAAGACTCATTAACAACCAGTGATATGCAGATGACACAATTTTGCTTGCTGAAAGTGAGGATGACTTGAAGCACTTACTGATGAAGATTAAAGACTACATCCTGCACTATGATTGTACCTTAACCTGAAGAAAATAAAAATCCTCACTATTGGACCAATAAGCAGCATCACAAGAAGTGGAGAAAAGATTGAAGCTGTCAAAGATTTTGTATTACTTAGTTTCATAATCAACACCAATGGAAGCAGCAGTCAAGAAATCAGATGACATATTGCACTGGGTAAATTGGCTGCAAAAGACCTCTTTAAAGTGCTGAAGAGCAAAGTTGTGTCTTTGAAGACTAAGGTGAGCCTAACCCAAGTCATGGTATTTTCAACTGGCACTTCTGCCCGAGAACTGGACAGTGAGTAAGGAAGACTGAACAAGAGTTGATGCTTTTGAGTTGTGGTGTTGGCCAAGAATACTGAAAGTACCATGGACTGCCAAAAGAACTAACAAATCTTTCCTGGAGGAA
>NW_006922389.1:352949-355343 GCF_000298275.1 Orycteropus afer afer | reverse complement strand
ACCAAGTCTTTGTAATTTTCTATATACAAGATAATATCATCTGTAAAGAGGAATAATTTTTCTTCTTCTTTGCAAATTTGGAGGTGTTTTATTTCCCTTTCCTGCCTTATTCCTCTGGATAGGATTTCCAATATAATATTGAATAGGAATGATGATACCAGACATCCTTGTCTGGTATCTATTCACAAGGGAAAGGACTTCAGTCTCCCCATTAAGAATAATTTGGCTAATGGTTTTGTACATATTCCATTAATTATGTTCAGGAATTTCCATTCTAATCCTATTTTGGTCAGCATTTTTATCAGGAGTGGGTGTTGGATTTTGTCAAATGACTTTTCTGTATCAATTGAAATAATCTTGTGGTTCTTTTCATTTATTTTACTTCTGTGATGGATTAAGTTGATTTTCAAATGTTGAGCCATCCTTGCATACTTGCTGTGAAACCCACTTGGTCATTATCCATTATTATTATTATTTTTTTATATGCTCTTGGAATCTATTTGCAAGGATTTTGTTGAAGTTTTTTGTGTCTATATTCATGAGGGATATTGGTTTGTAGTTTTTATTTCTAGTGTCTTTGCCTGGTTATGGTATTAAGGTTATTCTTGTTTCATAAAATGAATTTAGTAGGATTCAATCATTTTCTATGTTCTGGAAAAATTTAAGTAGGATTGGTGTCACCTCTTTTCTGAATATTCATAGAATTATTCAGTGAAGCTATCTGGGGCAAAGTATTTTTTGTTGCTAATTTTCTTTGTGACTTGTTCAATTACTTATTTTGTTATGAGTCTGTTCAAGTTTTCTACCTTCATCTGTGTTATTTTAGGTTAGTAACGTGGTTCTAAAAATCTGTCAATTTCTTCTAAATTTTCAAATTTGTTGGAGTAGAGTTCTTCATAGTATCCTGATATCCTTTTTGTTTTCTGTTGTGACATCACCCATATAATTTCTTATTATATTATTTGCATGTTCTTTTTCTTTGTTAAAATTGCTAGTGCTTTGCTGATTGATTAATATTTTGAAAGAACCAACTTCTAGTCTTGTTGATTCTTTCTATTGTTTTCCTGTTTCATTTATTTCTGCTTGAATCTTTATTATTTCTTTTCTCCTGGTTACTGTAAGCTTATTTTGCTGCTCTTTTTCCAATTGTTGGAGGTGTTGGATTAAGGTGTGGATTTTGTTTTTTCTTTTTTATGATGTGTTCTGGTTCTGCCACTGTGACAGAAATATACTACAAATGGGATGGCCTTAACAAACAGAAGTTTATTCCTACAATTTGGAGGCTTTAAGTCCAAGTTCAAATTGCAAGGCTCTAGGGGCTGAGTGAAAGCCCCTTGATCTTGGGTTTCAGCTCTGCCTTTTGCTCTTGGCCCACTGAAGCTAGAGACATCTCATCACTCAGGCAGCTACTGGCTGCTGATGCTAACAAGCCCAAGATTGACAAAATGGCACAGTCCCAATGTTACCAAACTACAAGGCAGGCCATTAACTCAAGTCCATTGTAAGTCTCAAGGTTGGCAGACTATGGCAGGCTGCTAAACAACTACACAGCTACATGCAGGGTCCAAGTGTGCCATAAGCTAGAGACCATTTCCCAAGGCTTCTGCTTATATATAGGAAGCAGAGCACATTCCCAGGGCAGCTACTCTGCTGTGCACAGTAGATTCCACCATGGAATTGATTACCAGTCTCATCATGGGGAATACTACATTCAGGTGCCCAGCCACTCAACCAGGTCCAGCCAAATTGACAGACAAACTGAGCTACCACATGATGTGTGTGCTTATTGCTATAAATTGCCCTCTGATCACAGCTTTTTGCTATGTCACAAAAATTTTGGTATGTTGTGTTTTCATTCTTGTTTATTCAAGAATTTTTTTTATTTCTTCTATTACTCAGTAGTTTTTAAGGAAGATGTTATGCAATTTCCTCGTGTTTACTCTTTTTTCCTTGATCTTCCTATTGTTGATTTCTACTTTTATAGCATTTTGATCTGAGAAGATGTTTTGCAGTGTTTCAAAGTTTTTAAATCTATTAAGGTTTGCTTTATGGAATAATATATGGTCTTGTTCTATTCTGGAGAATGTTCCAAGTGTGTTGGAAAAGAAGGTATAGTGTGCTGCTGTTGGGTGAAATGCTTTGTATATGTCTATAAGGTCAATTGCATTGTTAATTATTCTGTGTCTTTGTTGAGTTTCTTTCTAGTTGTTCTATCCTTATTGAAAGCGATGTATTAAAGTCTCTTACTATTATTATGGAGTTATCTCTCTCTCTTTTCAATTCTGTTAAAGTTTGATTTATGTATTTTGGTGATTTTTAATTGCATAGGTAGATATTTATTAGGGTATGTTCTCTAGTACTATTGACCTATTAATTATTGGATAATGGGTTCCT
>NW_006922389.1:348848-351519 GCF_000298275.1 Orycteropus afer afer | reverse complement strand
TGTTAATCTTCTGGATTTCTATTGTTTTCGTACAGTTTCTAGTTTTTCATTTATTTTATAAGTTTGGTTTTGTATTATTTTCCTGAATTCTTCTAGAGTTTTTTCTGTATTTTTCTTAATTTTGTTAGCATTTTTCTAGATCTGTCTCTCAATCCATTGAAGGTACTTAAATACAATTGTATTTATTATCACATAAATTGTAATATAAACTTGTAGAATGACAGTTGCTTTCCCTATAACCCTCTTCTAATGCTATTTCTTCTTCAGGCACTTTTTCTGGCTCTGTGTTTTGGTCCTTTGTTTGTACTACTTTATCTTGCTTCTTTTTATGAACTGGGATTTACAGTTCTCTCCAAGACACTGTGATGGTGTTGTATTTGTATTTATCTGCTGATTGTATGTTAGTGTAACATTTCCAAGCTATCCTTTTATTTATTTTGATATATCTGAATGAGTGGATCTGGTGTGATACTCTGTTCATTAGTTTGCCAGCACTTATGTAGTCATTGACTGTGTCCTGGTGGGTGTGAGAGAGAATGAGAATATGTGCACAGTTCTCCATTTGCTGTTTGTGTAGAGCAGTTGAGGGTGGTTTGGGTTGGTATTGGGTGCCCTCTATCATCAGTCATTTGGCACAGAAGATGTGGTGGCCCTCACTCAGGGAGTGGGGCTGCAGGAGGTATGGATGTGGTTGGGTAGTGTTGGCATGGTTTCTGTTTCTCACAAGGTGGGACAAATAATAAACAAAACAACACCAAAAATAAAAACAAGAGAATAAAAAGTACAAACATCACACACATACACAAACACCACCACATAAAATAAGAAAATAAATGAAACAAGAAAAGAAAATTTTAAAAAAAAGGACAAAGAGAAAAAGAAAAAAAAAAATGTGATGTGGGGAGAAAGAAAAGATGCAAGAAAAAGAGACTAGTAAAGAAAAATGCAAAGAGAAAAACAGGAGATGTGAAAAAGGAAGAGAAAAAGAAGGAAACAATGAAAAATGGAAAAAGGGAATGGGGAAAAGGACAAAAAATACAAGAACTAGAGAAGGAAGAGAAAAATAAAAAGGAACAAGAAAGAAATAAAGAAATAGTTTATTTAAAGTAGGAGGAAACTGCAAGATGTGCTACCCAAGAGGTGTTCCTCCTGGCTGAGCAAGTGGCAGGGAGCAGGGAACCTGGTTCCAAAAGTAGGTCCTGCCAGCCAAAAAGGCTGCTGGGGTCAGGGCACCTTCCTCCAAAAGGAGTTTCTGCTGATTCCAAACATCTGAGGTCAGGGCACCTGGTCCCAGAAAGAGTCCCTGCTAATCCACAAGGTACCTGTAGGCAAGTATCTTGGACCCAGATAAAGTTCCTTCCAGCCCAAAAGGTGGCAGAGAGCAAGAAACCCGGACCCAGAAGTTGTTCTTGCTATCCTAAAAGGCAGCTGGGTATAGGGTGCCTGGACTCAGAAAACATCTCTGGTGGCCCAAAAAGTGGTTGGCAGCAGGGTGCCTAGTTCTGGAACTAGTTGCTACCTACCCAGCAGGCAGCTGGGGACAGGGCACCTGATCTCAGACAGAATTCCTGCTGGCCCAGCAAATATCTAGGGGTAGGGCTATGGTGCTGCATTTTGATTTCATTCTTGTGTTGTTGAGACAGTTATTTTAGATCTTAGAGATCACACACACACACACACACGCTATTCCTTTTTAATTTAATTATTTTTCTGTTTTTACTTTTTATCTGTGATTGCTGTATGCTAGAAGAAACAAGTCTCAGAACATGCAGCTATAACACTATATTTTCTGTAGTTTTACTGTCCAATATAGTAGTCACTAGCTACATGTAGCAATTTAAATTAAAATCATTTAATAAATAAATAAAAGTAAAAATTCAGCTTTTCTATCATTTCTAGTACTGAACAACCACATGAGGCTAGTAGCTACTGTTCTGGATAGTTGTATTGGAAAACATTGGTATATAGTTTGAAGCTATATATTGAAATGAAAAAGAAAAAGGTTATAGATATTTAACCTATTGTGAGGCTGTTGAAAGACCCCTCCTTCACTAAATTATTACCAGACGTGTGAAGACTATGCAATAATAGGATTTTCAGTTTATATGCTGTTACTTTATTTTTTTTTTTTTTCAATACCATGTTTGTAGTAGCCTGGTATGAATCTTTCCTTAAAGTATAACCTTATGATTTTGGAACCAGGAAATCTGAGTGTTTCTTTCTGTTATGTATGGGGTCACTATGAGTTGGAGCTGACTTGACAGAACCTAACAACAGCAACAACAACAACATCATATGTTAAAAGTATGATCTTAGACCAGCCACTTAACTTTTCTGAATTTCCATTTCCTCATTTGAAAATCAGGATAATAGCTGTTCTGCTGACTTCAGGTAATCTTTGAAAATGGACTATGCAAGAGTTTGTTCAATTTTATCTTGAGCTTGAACCATGATTCTATTAAGTGCATTTCTGGATATTTAAAAGGTGACAGTTTCATAATTAAATTTTTCATTTCTTTAAATCTTACTCCTTATTTGCAGGTAGTATAAGGTTTATGCTAATTCTACTTAAATATTTTTAAAAAACTAGGTGTAATTATTATAATAGAGACTTAATTCTGAGTAAATGAGAAAAGTATTATAACTTCCTTCCCAACTGTATGGTTACCTG
>NW_006922389.1:347411-348263 GCF_000298275.1 Orycteropus afer afer | reverse complement strand
AGACATGAACTATTTTAAATTATGATTTGTGGCCTATTTTTAAACAACACTGTCCAAATCTTTACAATGTGGTGATTTTTTTGTAACAGTTGTTCTTTGGAAATATTACATAATTTTGGCAAAAAAAAAAATCCCTTTGCTTTCAGTTGTTTTTTACTTATTTTTTAAAAAATGAAGAGTAAAATAATATTTTACTTTAAAATATATGCAACAGTTATGAAAACAAAAGGAAGATAGTATCTAACCATGATGTTTATGTGAAGGAAGAAAACAGATTGTGTAGTAGTTAAAGCATTCAGTTGCCAATCAAAATGTCACAGATTCTAATCTACCAGTTGCTCCACCAGAGAAAAGTATGGCAATTGCTTCAATAAAGATTTATAGCCTTGGAAATGCTATTTGGGACAGTTCTACTCTGTCCCACAGTGTGACTAAGAGTCAAAATCGACTCAACAGGAGTGAGTTTGGATTTTGTGTAAGACAAAATCACATGCTTCTTGTGGGAGTTTTGGAAGCATAGCCAAAATTTTCAAATCTGTTCACTTCTTGCTATTTTTACAACAATCGCTCTTATCTCAGTAACCATAATCTCTGGTCTTCAGTATTAGAATTGGCTTCTATCCTGGTGGTCGTCTTATTCCATTGTGGATGGTGCTCTTCCTGCTATTGCAGACATCAAGTTTTTTGTTTTTTTTTTGTTATTGTTTGCCCTCGAGTCAGCCTGACTCATAGAGACCCATCCTTGGGTTTCCGAGGGAGTATCACTACGGAAGTAGGATTTCCCAACCTTCCATCAAGTTAGTAGCACTGAAATGATGTCTTAAGTTGTGAAGCTCATGAAACTTCAAAGTC
>NW_006922389.1:325890-327859 GCF_000298275.1 Orycteropus afer afer | reverse complement strand
AGGAACAATCCCTAACAACTATACTGACAGAAATTCTTAGCAAGCAATTTACTCTGAAGCTTAAGTAATTATTGGTATTCAATAGTTTTAGGAGGAAACACTTCTATTTAGACTTCAGGCCAAGAACACAAAAACATAATCCTCAAATGCAGAGCAGTTAAAATTTTTAATTTTATATTGCATTTTAATTAATTGCCTAATCATTTTAGTCTGTCTTGGGGAACTTTCACACTTGTAATTGCAGTGAAATAAACACATTGCCAATAATATATAAAAGTGGAAATTCACTATTATCACACACACACACGTATGTATATGTATCTCTATCTATCTACCTAACTGTTAAATTTACAGGTTATGAGATATTGTGGGCTAATTAATTTGATTTATTTATCCTAAATCATTGTGAATAAAAGCCAAGCAAAGATTTTCCTTGTTTAGAAAGTTTAGAAAAACAGAGACACAAACAAACCAACAAACTCCAAAAAACTATAGATTAAGTAATGGACCCTATGATAATCTGTGTAATTAATTCAATATAAATTTTCTGATTTTGTTGGTGACTTGATTTTTTAAAATTAATTGTTTATTTAACTCAATAAATATTCATTGCAGGACTACTGCAAACCTGACATTTTACTGAGAGATGACATATATAAAAATTGCAACCACAGATGATCACTGCTCTAAAGAAAGTCAAAATTTAATTTGGTGAAAAAGACAAAGAATTGTAATTTAACTTTAGAAGTGCGACATTAGAAAAACAATGGAAACTTAGAAAGCTAGGTAACTGATGCAAGGCGAGTTAGAAAAGATGTCACCAAGGAGCATGCAGTAAAAGGTGAAAAGACACTTATGTAGTGAAAAGGGGGGCAAACATTTATGGAGGAGAAAGAACAAAGCTGATCCCTGAGGTAGGAGAGGGAATGATTGAAGTGGATGGAGAAACATTCTTTGACCTTGTAACACATAGTAAGAAATTTGGTTAAAGTCTTGATGGTAATGAAGGGTTAAATGAGTCTTAAAAGTATTCACCTGTTTCTTTTCTTTCTTTCTTTTTTCTTTTTTGAGGTGAGTAGATTTTTGGTCGATAGAGTAAACCAGGAGTCTTTGGGTAACACAAACTGCTAAGCACTGAGCTACTAACCAAAAAGTTGGTTTGAACTCACCCAGAAGTGGATATTGAGGGAATTTCCAGAAATTCAAGTTGGATTCAGAAGAAGATGTGGAAAAAGGTGTATCACTGCTGATGTCAGATGGATCTTGGCTGAAAGCAAAGAATACCAGAAAGATATTTACCTGTGTTTCATTGACTATATAAAGACATTTGGCTGTGTGGATCATAACAAATTATGAATAACATTGTTGTGAAGAATGGGAATTCCAGACCACTCATGACTTTTACTCATGAGTTACCTGTATGTAGATATAGAGGTAGTGGTTCAAACAGAACAAGGGAAAGCTGCATAGTTTAAAATCAGGAAAAGTGTGCATCAGAGTTGTATCCTTTCTCTATACCTATTCAATATGTATGCTGAATAAATAATCCAAGAAGCTGGACTATATAAAGAAGAATGTGGCATTGGGATTGGAGAAGACTCATTAACAACTTGTGATATGCAAATGACACACCCTTGCTTGCTGAAAGTGAAAATGACTTGAAGCACTTACTGATGAATATTAAAGATTACAGCCTTCACATCTGATAAAATCCAACACCCATTCCTGATTAAAAAAATAAAAAAATAAAAACCTCTCAGCAAAATAAGAAGAGAAGGGATATTCCTTAACATAATAAAGTGCATATATGCAAAACCAACAGCCAACATTATTCTCAATGGAGAGAGACTGAAACCATTCCCCTTGTGAACAGGAACCAGACATGGATGCCTTCTATCACCACTTCTATTCAATACTGTATTGGAAGTTCTAGCCAGGGCAATAAGCCAAGAAAGGTAAACCAAAGTAA
>NW_006922389.1:322889-325585 GCF_000298275.1 Orycteropus afer afer | reverse complement strand
ACCTTGGGAATAAATCTTACCAAGGACACAAAAGACCTGTATGAAGACAACTACAAAAGACTACTTCAAGAAACCGTAAGAGATCAACATATATGGAAGATCATACTGTTCTGGTTACCTTGTGACGGCTGAACAAGAAGCAGTTTATTTTCTTACAGTTTGGGAGGCTAGAAGTCTGAGTTCAAAGTGCCACCCTCTAGGGGTTGAGTGAAAGCCCCTCGACCTTGAGCTTCAGCTCTGCTCTTGCTCCCAGCCCGTTGAAGCTAGAGGCATCTGTTCATTCAGGCAGCTACTGGCTGCTGAGACTAACAAGCCCAAGTTCGATGCAAATCGAAAACAACCATGAGATAGCATCTTGCTCCAGCACTAGTAGCAAAGCTCAATAAGACAGAAAATAACAAATACTGGTGAGGATGTGGAGAGATTGGGACTCTCGTACACTGCTGGTAGGACTGTAAAATGATAAAACTACTATGGAAAACAGTATGGCAATTCCTTAAAAAGTTGGAATTAGAAATACTATTTGGCCCAGCAATTCCATTGCTTGAGACATATCCTGAAGAATTTAGAGCAAGGAAAAGAAAGAACAGATATATGCACACCAATATTCATCACAGTACTATCTACAATAGCAAAAAGATGGAAACAACCTAGGTGCCCATCAGCAGAAAAATGGATAACCAAACTATGGTACAGACACAAAATGGAATACTATGGAACAGTAAAGAATAGCACAGAATCTGCAAAACACTGGAGCACGTGGATGTGGATGACATGCTGAGTGAAATAAGTCAGTCACAGAAGATCAAATATTGTATTAGTCCATTATTGTAAAAAGTCAAAGAAAGGTTTATATATGGAAGGACATTTTCTAGTTGGTTACTAGGGGTGGGAGAGGAGAGGAGGGAACATTGCTAGATCGGTAGAGACAAGTATTGATTTGGGTGAAGGGAAGGGCAATATACCAAATGTGAGTGATCAACATGGTGGCACTGAGGAAGAGGAAGACACAGAGAGGTGCATGGCAGGTACAGACAACAAAGATGAACCCTTTTGCACATACAGTACTGCATTGTCAGTGATGGCAAACATTGATCTATGGGTGGATAGGTGGGCAGACAGGCTGAACAATCAGGTATGTCTATGTAGGGGGGAGTGTGTCCGTGGCCATGTTTAGAGTTGGCAGACAATGTTTCTACAAGTGCGCTTGTATGTTCTATAAGAATTTCCAGGTATACAGTAGAGCTGACAAGGGACAAGTTTTTAGTCTCTTCTTGGTCACAGTCAACACCAAGAGGCAGCGAATAGTTGGACCTGTGGGTTCAGGACCTTGGTTATAGGGAACGTCAAGCTCAATTGGTATAACATACTACACAAAAAACATTGCCCCATATCCTACTTTGGTGAGTAGCAACTGGGATCTTAAAAGCTTGCAAGCGGCTATATAGATGCAATGATGCTCATCCAGAACAAAGAAGAATAAAGAAAACCAAAGACACATGGAAACAATTAGTCCAAGTGTCTAATACACCATGCAGTCCTCAGTCTATATGACTATGAGACAAGAAGAACTAGATGGTGCCTGGCTACCACTGTCAACCACTTGGAGAGGGATCTGTGTAGGAGATCCTGGATAGAGTGGGAGAAAAATGTGAAAGAACGCTGAAAATCATAGAAGAAAAAAGGGAGACCAGGTTTGCTGGTCTGATAGAGCCTGGTGAAACCCTTGAGACAATGGCCTCTAGCTGCCCTTCAGGTCTGGAAAAGAACCCACTCCTTTGGCTTCCAGCCAAACAAAAGAGGCATATAAGCTGAACATTTACATTAGGTAGATACACTCCTTAGAGAGATCAATCATGGGAGAATAAAAGGGCTGGGTATGCACAGGGTGACAGCTCAGGGGACATGAGTGCATGGTAATGAAGGAAACAGGAAAGAGATGGCTATGGGAAGAAAGTAGGAGGAGAGCTGTTGCATTGTGGGAAATAACACTTAATGTTATGAGATAAAGTGTATGTGAACTGCTGTATGGAAGATGAATTGTCTCTGTAAACTTCCACCCAAATCACAATAAATTAAAAAAGAAAAAAAAAAGTATGGGTTACAACTCAACATAAAGAAAACAAAAATGCACACAACATAATAAATAATTATTTATTTATACAATAAGCCACATAATGATAAATGGAGAAAAGGTTGAAGTTGTCAGGAATTCCACTTGTTTGCGTGTAAAATCAATAACCATGGAAGCAGCAGTCAAAAAAGCAGACATTGAATTGCACTAGGTCAATGTACTGCAAAAGATCTTGTTAAAGCGTTGGGAAGCAAAGATGTGGCTTTAAAGACTAAGTGCAGCCAGAATGCTCCTTGGAAAGTTGAAGTAGAGAGAGAGGGCCATAAAATTTGGGTGTATTTCTGGGTTTTTAAATTAAACTGGCTTTCTTTTTAGTACTCTTTGTTGTTAACTGTTTTTCTGAATAGTCTCATTTGTAGACTTTATGCATTGAGAAGATCATAATTTATATCAGTATAACAGGAAATCATTGTGGTATTAACTTCTTCCATTTCTTCTTTCACACTTAGCCTTCTTTTGATAAGAAACCATTTAAAAGTGTTGAAAACTTCACACTTAGCCTTCTTTGGATAAGAAACCATTAAAAAGTGCTGAAAACTTTTTTTTTTTTTAAGTGTTGAAT
>NW_006922389.1:319734-322574 GCF_000298275.1 Orycteropus afer afer | reverse complement strand
AGAACAAAACACTGCCTAGTCCTGTGTCATCCTCACCATCCTTGCTATACTTGAGCCCATAGTTTTAACCACTCTGTCGATCCATTTCATTGAGGGTCTTTCCCTTTTTAGTTAACCCTCTACTTTAGCAAGCATGACCTCCTTCTCCAGGGAATGGTCCCTTCTGACAACATGACCAAAGTAGTTGTGATGAAATCTGGCCATTCTCATTTCCAAGGAGTGTTCTGATTACATTTACACCAGAACAGCTTTGTTCATTCTTCTGGCAATCCATGGCATTTTCAATATTTTTTGCCTACACTGCAATTCAAGGCATGAGCTCTTCTGTAGTCTTCCTTATTCATTGTCTAGCTTTCACAACCATGTGATGTGACTGAATGTACCATTGCTTAGGTCAGGGGCACCTTAGTCTTTAAAGTGACATATTATACTTTAAACCACCAAGCCCACTGCTATCAAGTTGATTTTAACTCATAGCAACCCCCATTGGGTTTTGAAGGCTGTAAATATTATGGAAGTAGATTGTCTCATCTTCCTCCCACGGAGTGGCTGGTGGGTTTGAACCTGCTGACTTTCTGGTTAGCAGCCAAGAATCATACCCACTACACCACCAGGGCTCTTTAATATTGTTGTTGTTGTTGGATGCTGCCAAGTTGGCTCTGACTCATAGTGACTTCATGTACAACAGAACTAAACACTGCCAGACTCTTTGTCAGCCCTACAATCCTTGCTATGCCTGAACCCCTTGTTGCAGCCACTGTGTCAATCCATCTTGTTGAGGACCTTCCCCTTTTTCATTGACTCTCCACTTTACCAAGCATGACATCCTTTTCCAGGGAATGGTCCCTTCTGACACCATGACCAAAGTAGGCGAGATGACATCTGGCCATTCTTGCTTCCAAGGAGGATTCTGGCTACACCTTTTCCAGGAGAGATTTGTTAGTTCCTCAGGCAGTCCATGGTACCTTCAATATTCTTCACAAACACCATAACTCAAAAGCATCAACTCTTCTTTGATCTTCCTTTTTCTTTGTCCAGTTTTCACCTGCATATGAAGTGAATGAAAATACCATGGCTTGGATTAGGTGCACTATACTCTTCAAAGAGATATCTTTGCTCTTCAGCACTTGAAACAGGTCTTTTGCAGCAGATTTTCCCAGTGCAATACATCATCTGATTTTTTTGACTTTTGCTTCCACTGATGTTGATTGTGAATCAATATGAAATCTTTGACAACTTCAATCTTATTACAGGTGGTAGGAAGGTTCATATTTAAAGGTTTTCTTTAATAACAATTAAACTCAATGCAGCCTTGGCTCATCTTCTCACATTGCTTTCTGATATATATATATATTTGAATTGGAAAACAGTCAAAACCAAAACCAAAAAGAAACAGTGTCTTGGAGTTGATTCCGACTCATGGCATTGCTATGTACATCAGTGTAGAATTATGCTAAATAGAGTTTTCAGTGGCTAAATCAGGAGCTCTGGTGGCATACTGGATAAGGCATTTGGTGCTACCCAGAAGAGATCACCTGTTCAAACCCACTAGCTGCTCCGTGGAAGGAAGATGAGACAATCTACTTCTGTAAAGATTACAGCCTCAGCAACCCAATGGGGGTCATATGAATCAGAAGTGACTCAATGGCAGTGAGTTTGGTTTGTTTTTATTTTTTAAAGTAGATCACAAGACCTTTTTTCCAAGTGTCTTTGGATCCTAGCTGAAAGCAGGGAACATCAGAAAGATGTTTACTTGTGTTTTATTGATTACAAAACACATTTGACTGTGTGGATTATGACAAGTTTTGGATAATATTGCAAAGAATGGTAATCCCAGAACGTTTAATTGTGCTCATGAGGAAAGTGACCAAGAGACAGTCCTTAGAACATAAAAAGGGGGTGGAATACTGTGTGGTTTAAAATAAGGAAAGATGTGTGTCAGGGTTGCATGTTTTCACCATACTTATTCAATCTGTATACTGAGCAAATAATCTGAGGAAGTTTACTATATGAAGAAGAATGTGCCATCATGAATGGAGGAGGACTCATTAACAACATGTGATATGCAGGTGACAGTTGCTTGCTGAAAGCAAAGAGGATTTGAAACACTTAGTGAATGAAGATCAGAGACTACAGACTTCACTATGGTTTAGACCTCAACATAAAGAAGACAAAGATCCTCATAACTCGAACAATAAGCAAAATCATGATAAATGGAGAAAATACTGAAGGTGTCAAAGATTTCATTTTACTTGGATCTGTAATCAACTCCCATGGAAGCAGCACTCAAGTAATGAAATGGCGTATTGCATTGGGCAACTCTGCTGTGAAAGACTTCTTTAAAGCATTGCAAAACAAAGAGGTCACTTAGAGTTCTAAGGTGCACCTGACCGAAGCCATGGTATTTTCAGTTACCTCATCTGCATGTGAAGCTGGACAGTGAATAAGGAAGACCAAAGAAAAATTGATGCATTTGAATTGTAGTTTTGGCTAAGAACACTGAGTGTACAATGCATTGCAGAAGAACGAACAAATCTGCCTTGGATGGAGCAGAGCCTGAGTGCTCCTTAGTAGTGAGGATGGTGAGACTTTGTGTCATGTGCTTTGGACATTGTTCTGGTTCCCTAGTGCCACTCTGACAAGAATATACCACAAACAGGATGGCCTTAACAAACAGAAGTTTATTCTCTTACATTCGGGAGGGTAGAAGTCCAAGTTCAAAATGCCAGGCTCTAGGGGCCGTGGGAAAGTCCCTCTACCTTGAGCTTCAGCTCTGCCTCTTGCTTCAGGCCCACTGAACCTAGAGGGATCTCTTCACTCGGGAAGATACTGGCTGCTGA
>NW_006922389.1:314167-319244 GCF_000298275.1 Orycteropus afer afer | reverse complement strand
TTATAAGTATGGCACAGGACTGGGCAGTGTTTTGTGCTGTTGTACATAGGTTCGGTATGAGTCAGAATCAACTTGATGGCACCTAACAACAGCAACAGCAACAGCAACAGCAACAAATAGTATAATTTAATTTTCAAAAGACCTTGAAATCTACAAGTTGATATTAATTATCTAGGCCAGAGATTGACAAATGAAGACTGTTGGTTAAATCCAGTCTGCTACCTGTTTTTTTCATTAAGTTTTATTGGAACACCGCCACTTCCTGTTTATTGACCCATTGTCTTTGGCTACTTTTGTGCTACTTTGAGTGAAGTGAGTGGTAATAGTGAGGACCCTATGGCCCACAAAGTCTAAAATATATACTATCTGGCTCTATGCAGAAAATGTTTAGCAATCCTTGATTCTACATGATGATCTTTAGTACAATTTCATTGACTTATATTGTGTTTTATTTATCATTTATTCTTTTTGGATAATGATATGACAGATATATGTTACATGTTAAAACTTAACTACAGACCTGAAAAGTTAAATTACAGATTTTAGGTTAAGTGCACATTGAATAAAAAGGATTAAAATATATATATTTGGGAATTTATTTTAAGATAAATATAAGTTTGATAAAAGATATACTGAATAAAGACAATAATGAACAGAAAGAACAAAAAAATGAACAAAGTATTATAAGTAACTGTCAGTCTGTCAAATAACCTATTTTTAACTTTTCTTATTATGATATTGTTTACTACTTTCTTATGAAAAAAAAAAAAAATGTAATTAGAGCAGAGTTGATATGCCCTATGGAAATTGATACACATCTTCTATCTTAGGACAGAGAAATTCTACCAAGGTCAGTGAAGATAATTTTTTCCCTTCTTTTAGCTATAACATTATGTTTTTTGTGTCATTTGTACTGCAGTCCCCAGTAATTAAAACAGCAGGTTACAGATGGGTTATTTCGGCATGGACACACTCATTTTCTTGTCCTCAGGCTAGATGGATCTTGCCTTATGTAGACACTACCCACTGTACATAGGCAAGACTCCCTCAGATTGTCCTTGGAGGAGGAAAATAGCCTAAATAGACCTCATTTATTTGTCCCAAGTGTCTTGGTAACAAACTACTTTTGTGACTTCAACAGAATTGTTCCAAACAGGAAAAATAATAATCTTAGGCTTTTGATGTCAATCTGACATGAACCTTACATGGAAATGAAAAAGAAAGAGATTCTTTAATTTAAAAGAAGGTTTAAAAAAGATCTCTTTGAAGTGGGTGTTTATTGGTAAAGTATATTAAACTTTTTTTTTTAGGTTGACTGAAAGATAGGACTTCCCTCTCTAGGTAATGTATTCTATTGCAAAACTTGCCTATAGAGTTTTAGTTAGGAAAATTTTAGGAAGAGAAGAGTTGAAGAAGTTTCAAAACAATGTGTACTTTTAGTTTTGGATGGGAAGACGTGCTATTTGGCAAAGTATCATGCCTGTTATCCACTTATTTCACTTTGTGCAAAGATCTTAACATATACTACATGTGTCCGTTAGATGCTCCAGTTTCTGCTCCTTTCTATAATCAGAAAATCATTCCTTTCTTTTTTTTTTTTTTGTTTCATTGGCAAGTGTATGTTGTTTTTGTTGTTCTGTGCAATTGAGATGATTACAACTCATAACAACCCTATAAGGCAAAGTAGAACTGCCCATAGATTTATAAGATTTCAGAGCATCGTGGAACACAGTTGTCCAATTATTCTATGTATAAAATGTGTAGTTTAAATTATTTATCAGTGTTTTTGAACTCTTATGAGTGTTTGTCACTGTTGTGAGTTCCTTTAGGAGGTCCCTATGTTTAACACTGCAGAAGGTTTAATTAATAGACTCTCTTGATTATAGATATAGAATTTGTTCCTAATTTACAGCTATCATACAGGTCATGAAAAAGGTTTGGCTTACCTGCACAATGCATATCACTGGTTCCCCTTACTATCTGTCAAAATCCTTTCCATCATTTTGGACCCAGTTCAAGTCTCATCTCATTTATGATGATGTCTTGATCACACAGACTAGCTCTCTTCTTCCTCTGATCTCTCAGACCATTGATCATCAACTCAACTCATATGCCTTGTGTTGTCTTTGTTGTTGTTGTTGTTGTTGTTGTTAGGTGCTTTCAAGTCATCTCTGACTCATAGTGACCCTACAGACAGCAGAACAAAACACTGCCTGGTCTTGTGCCAGCCTCACGATCCCTGCTGTACCTGAGCCTATTGTTGCAGCCACTGTGTCTATCTATCTCATTGAGAGCCTTCCCCTTCTTTGTCAACTCTCCACTTTACCAAGCATGATATCTTTCTCCAGGGAACGGTTCCTTCTAACAACATGACCAAAGTAGGTGTGATGAAGTCTGGCCATTCTTTCTTCCGAGGAGCATTTTTGCTGCACTTTTTCCAGGACAGATTTGTTAGTACTTTTAGCAGACCATGGTTATTCTTAGCATTCTCCAACACCACAAGTCAAAAGCATCAACTCTCCTTCACTCTTCCTTATTCTTTGTTCAGCTCTCACATGCATAAGAGGCTTTTGAAAATACCATGGCTTGGGTTAGGGGCACCTTAGTCTTCAAGAAGACATCTTTGCTTTTCATCACTTGAAAGAGGTTTTTTTTTTTTTTTTTTTTTTTTTCAGTAGAGCTGCCCAATGCAATATGTAGTCTGATGTCTTGACTGTTGCTTCCATTGGTATTGATTGTAGAACTAAGTAATATGAAATCTTTGAAAACTTCAATCTTTTCTCCATCCTCCATGAAGCTGTTTATTGGGCCAGTTGTGAGGATTTTTGTTTTCTTTATATTGAGATGTAATCCATACTGCAAATGTATTGGCCTTATCTTTAGTAAACGTCTAATTTTCTTTTTGACTGATAAGCTCCTAAAGTAGTTCTCGGTCTTAGAGTTTTGTGCTTCCTTCATGATGCCTTGAACATACTGGTTACTCAAAATTGACTGAAAAGGCATTCTCATAGAAGACATAAATGGTTGGGGTGATCATCATTTAGGATCACACATATATATTTCAGATGAAAGCTGATGAAGTCATTCCTGATAATGATCACACATATGGAACTAGAAGAATAATCTCTTACAAATCATGTCTGCTTGCTCATTGATTAAACATTCTACAAAAGACAGCTATCTACAATATGAAACCTAAGAACAGTTTCTAAATTTGTCTATGGTCTTTATGGTATCACATTGTTGTTATTAGATGTCATTCAGTTGGCTCTAACTTATAGTGAGTCCATATTCAAAAATATGGTCCATAGACCAAAATATTGCCCTGTATTACCATGCTGGGTCCTTATTAGTTCAAAGTACCTGATATTTACTATTTTGTAATAAGAGAACTGTTGGGATAACTTCCTTCTTTGGAAAACAAAACAAAACAAAACAAAACAATTATGTGAACTATCCAGTCAACATCTAAAGTCAGTGATGCAGGCCTGGAAGGGACCCTATAGCAGAGTTGGCAGTGATGGAAGAAAGCTCCTGCTAGCAAAGCAGTTAAGAGAGGTGACCAAGCTGCTACAATGGTGACAAACTGGACCAGTGAGCAGTCGAGAGGTTAATGGTGGGGAGGCTGAAAACAGAGAGGCATGCACAGCCAAGAGGGGTCATGCACAGACAACAGGGGACCTGCACAGCTGAGAGGGCACTTGCATGGCTTTGAGGAGGCCTGTCCTGAGAGAGCCAAGAAGAAGTGTGCATAGTCAAGAGGAAGCACACACAGCTGAGAGAAGGGCCTGTTTGTTCACTGAGAAGAGCTGAGAGCTGTCTGGCATTGAAGAAGGGAAAGATTTGCTCTCCAATTCGGGGAGCCTTTCAGACATTTTCTACATACTTCCTGATGCTGATTCTGAGTTGTAGCCTGTTACCTCCAAGTTGATCCAGGTTGGTCCACGTTGCAGCCTGTTACATCCTTAGTAAATCACTTAAGTATGAATATGGTCTGTGAGTTTGGTGTTTCCATTGCAACAAATTATCAAACCTAGCAGAGAAGTAGAGAGTCCTATGGAGGGATGGCTGGTATCAGAAATGGTGAAGTTTGAGAGTGAAAGCATTACTGATCTCCAACTCATAGGAACCAGCTTTGTGTTGATTTTTATTCTTTTTGCCCAGAAAACTAGACAAGGCCAGATGCCACAACACAATGTTTCATAATATTGTTTTGAGTGAAAAGGGGGGTAAAAGAAAAATGTTTTTGAGTTGTCTCCAAAGTTACCAGTATTTTGTAATTTTTACCATCTAAATTATTTTTTTAAAGAGGTTAGGCCTCAGCCAAAGAGAAACTTATCACTGATTTGGGTAAGAGCCTAATACAGTTCCATGGAAAATATTTGAGTGCTGACCTCTTTAACAGGCATGTGTTAGTATATTACATACTTTATTATTATATTCTTTATCACAACCTCATTCAGTAGTTTTAGCTTTTTTATCCCATTATTGAATATCAAGGAACTGAGGCTTACAGCAGAGAGTGCAGTATCTGTCCTAAATCCCACAACTAATAAGTCATGGAGTCTGGGTGGAAAGGCAGATACAGTTAATTCCAGAGTCTATCCTTTTTCTTGTCCCATATTGCCATTTAAAAGAATGAGTTGTCTTGCTTATCTTAGTCCCCCCCCAAATGAAAGTTTAGAGGCAGTAGATATGTATGCATTAATAAATAAATGAAAAGGAGAATTTGCAAATATACTGAATGTTATTTAAAACAAACCAGAATATTTTGTATGCAGTCTCTGTAAAAAGGATTTTCCATCTAACAGAAATTGTTAACTTTTCAACGAGTATGGCATTTCCAGCTCATGTTCAATGCATTCTGTATTTGACCTCTGAATCAATCCTCTACTGTTGCATTTTTGCTTAACTTGCCTTTCTCTCTTTTTTTTAAAAAAACAATTTCCCTAATGGATTTTCTTTTACGGTTGTGCTGTTACCAGCATAACAAATGGTCACTTTACAGAGACAGTAAGAGAATGAGAAATAATAGATAGGAGGCTTAGCTAAGGTGTCTCTGTATAAACCCCGGAGC
>NW_006922389.1:311723-313125 GCF_000298275.1 Orycteropus afer afer | reverse complement strand
CTATGAGTTGGGGCCAACTCGCTGGCAAATAACAACAACAACAATGTAGGAAAGTAGATGGTATTTTCTTCAATGCTGGCCTCAGGCCATGTTTCAGTGTAAGCATTTACACATCTACCTCTGGAACATTCTGGAACTTGTCATACACTTCATGGCTCCATACCTTAGCCCTTGGTGCTCCTTTATCTGAATTTTCTAACACCACTTGACAGTCTGAAAAATCTTTATTTTATCATTGCTGATGTCAGATGGATCTTTATTGAAAGCAAATAATGCCAGAAAGATGTTTGCCTGTGGTTTATACACTATACAAAGGCATTTGTGTGGAGCATAATAAATTATAGACAACATTATGAGGAATGGGAATTCTAGAACTGTTAATTGTGCTCATGCAGAACCTGTACATAGATTAAGAGGAAGTCATTAGACCAGAACAAGGGGAACTTCATGGTTTAAATTCAGGAAAGACGTGTGCATGGTTGTATTTTTCAACATACTTATTCAATCTGTAAAAAGCAATAATCTGAAAATCTGGATTATATGAAGAAGAACATGGCCAGGATTGGAAGAAGACTCATTAACAACCTGCAATGTGCAGATGACACAACCTTGCTTGCTGAAAGGAAAGAAGACTTGAAGTACTTACTGATGAATATCAAAGACTAGAGACCAGTATGGATTATCTCTCAACATAAAGAAAACCTAAATCCTCACAACTGAACCAATAAGCAATATTATGATAAACAGAGACAATGGAAATTGTCAAATATTTCATTTTACTTGGATCCAAAATCAGTGTCCACGGAAACAGAGTCAAGAAATCAAACGACATATTTCAATGGCAAAATCTACTGCAAAAGACCTCTTCAAAGTGTTAAAAAGCAAAGATATTTTTGAGGAAAATGATATGCATGACCCAAACCATGATTTTTTTTAACTCTCTCATATGCATGTGACACCTGAACAATGAATAAGGAAGATCAAAGAAAACCAATGTATTTGTATTGTGGTGTTAGGAAAGAATATTGAGAATATCATAGATGGCTAGAAGAATGAACAAAACTGTCTTGAATGTACAGCTAGAATGCTCCTTGGAAGTGAGGATGGACATGTTATCAGCAGGGATGAGTCCCTGGAGAAGGATATCATGCTAATTAAAGAAAAGGTCAGTGAAAGAGAAGGTCCTCAACCAGATGGATTGTCACAGTGGTTGTAATGATGTGCTCAAGCATAGCAAGGGTTGTGAGGATGGCGCAGGCCTGGACAGCATTTCAATCTATTGTACAGAGGTCACTATGAGTGAGAACAAGCATGACAGCACCTAACAACAACATCTATCTTAACCTTACCCACACTTTCCCTGGACTTAGCAGAAATAATTTTTCACTTGTCAGATGAAAGC
>NW_006922389.1:303988-311593 GCF_000298275.1 Orycteropus afer afer | reverse complement strand
AGAGAGAGAGAGAGAGAGAGAAGAAAAACTTTTTATTGTGATTTGGGTGAAAATTTACAGAACAAATGAGTTTCCACTCAAAAATTCATATACATTTTGTTTCATATCACTGATTTCAAGCCCTTCAATGTGACATTACTTCTCCTAATTCTTCCCTGTGTTCTCATAGCAAATTTTCCATGTCTTTATTTAGTACTTATTTATATTTTTTTTGTCAATGTTTCTTCATTTATCTGTTTCCTCTTCAGACTGGAAGTTCTTGAGGGGAGAGAATTTGTCTAAATAACCGCTCTCCTTTTTTTCTTATTATTTTGTCTTAATCACCCTAATGCACAATGTCAGGAACATAGTAGATGCTGCAAAAACATTCCTGTTGAATGAACTATTTACAAATCATAGTGTTTTGAAAGCAATACCCTGAAAGAAAAATCTGGAAAAAAGAACTATAAGTAAAATCATTTGATCAGGTTGCTGTTGTTGTTAGGTACCATCAGTTCAGTTCTGACTCATAGTAATCCTTCATACAACAGAAGGAAACTCTGTGCCAGCCTCACAATCCTTGCTATACCTAAGCCCATCATTTCAGCCACTGTGTCAATACACTTCATTGAGGGTCTTCCCCTTTTTTGTTGACCCTCCACTTTTGGCATAGTGCTTAAGGCATTTGACTACTAACCAGAAAGCTGGTGGTTCAAACCTACCAGCCACTCCTCAGAAGGAAGGTTGAGTAATCTACTTTCATAGTGATACTGCCCAAGAAACCCAAGGAGGGGTCTCTATAAGTCTGGTCTGACTCAATGGCAGTGTGTGCTCCACTTTACCAAGCATAATATCCTTCTCCAGAGAATGGTCCTTTCTGATAACATGACCAAATTAGGTGAGATGTAGTCTGGCCACTCTCACTTCCAAGGAGCATTCTGCTTGTACTTTTCCAGTACAGATTGGTTAGTTATTCTGGAAGTCAATGGTACTTGCAGTATTCTTCTCCAACACCACAACTCAAAAGCATCAACTCTTCTTTGGTCTTCCTTAATCATTGCCCAGTTTTTGCATGCATATTAGAGTATTGAAAATACCATGGCTTGGGTTACGTGCACCTTAGTCTTCAGAAAAACTTCTTTGGTCTTCAGCATTTTAAAGAGGTCTTTTGCAGGAGATTTGCCCAGTGCAGTAAGTCATCTGATATCTTGTGTGCTGCTTCCATTTGTGTTGATTGTGAAACTAAGTAATATGAAGACTTTGACAATTTCATTCTTTTCTCCATTTATCATGATGCTGTTTATTGGTCCAGTTGTGAGGATTTTCACTTTCTTTATGTTGAGGTGTAATTGAATGACAGTCTATGTACAGGTTCCACATGAGCACATGTTTTCTGGAATTCTTATTCTTCTCAATATTATCCATTATTTGTTATGATCTACACAATTGAATGCTTTTGCATAGTGAGTAAAACACATGTAAACATCTTTTTGGTATTTTCTTTGAGCCAAGATCCATCTGACATCAGCAATGATATCCCTCATTCCCTGTCCTCTTCTTAATTCAGCTTGCATTTGTGGAAGTTCCCTCTCAGTATACTGCTGCAACTGAATTATCTTCAGCAGGATGTTACTTATTAATATCATCAATATTAATGATATTGTTTGGTAATTTCCACATTCTGTGGGATCACCTTTCTTTGGAATGGGTACAAATATGGATCTATTCCAGTCAGTTGGCCAGGTAGCTGCTTCCAAATTTTTGGCATAGAAGAGTAAGCACTTCCAGCACTTACTGGCATACATTTGTTGAAATATCTCAATGCATATTCTGTCAATTCCTGGAGCACTGTTCTTTCCAGTTCCTTCAGTGCAGCTTCAACTTCTTCCTTCAATACCATTGGTTCTTGTCCACATGCCACTTCCTGAAATGGATGAACAGCAACCAATTCATTTTGGTACAGTGACTCTGTGTATTCCTTCCATCTTCTTTTGATGTTTCCTTGCATCGGTCAATATTTTGCCCATAGAATCTTTCAGTATTGCAACCTGAGACTTGGATTTTTTCTTCAATTCTTTCAGTGTGAGAAATGCTAAGCCTGTTCTTCCTTTTTGATTTTCTTAACTCCAGGTTTTTGCACATTTCATTATAATAATTTACTTTGTTCTCTCGAGCTGTTTTTTTTTTCTTTTTTTTGAAACCTTCTGTTCAGCTCTTTTATCTTGTCATTTCGTCCATTTGCTTTAGCTACTCTCCATTCAAGAACTAGGTTCAGAGTGTCTCCTGACATTCATTTTTGTCTTTTCTTCCTTTACAATCTCTTTAATAAATGTTTGTTTATTCATGGATGGTATCCTTGATGTCATCCCACAATTCCCCTGGTTTTTGGTCATTGGTGTTCAATGCATCAAATCTATTCTTTAGATGGTCTCTACATTCGGGAGGGATATAATCAAGGTCATATTTTGCCTCTCGTGGACTTGTTTAATTTTCTTCAGCTTTAACTTAAACTTGCCTATGAGCAGTTGATAGTCTGTTCCACAGTCAGCTCTGGGCCTAATTTTGACTGATGATATTGAGGTCCTCTATTGCCTCTTTCTACATATATAGTTGATCTGTTTCCTGTGTACTCTATCTGGTGAAGTCCATGTGTATAGCCACTGTTTACATTGTTGAAAAAAGGTATTTGCAATGAGTAAGATGGTCTTGCAAAATTCTATCATGTGAGTTCCAGAGTTATTTCTATCATCAAGACCATATTTTCCAACTCCCGATGATTCTTCTTTGTTTCCAACTTTTGTATTCCAATCACCAGTAAATCAACACATTTTGATTGCATGTTGGGTCAATTTCAGACTGCAGAATTGGTAAAAATCTTCAATTTCCTCTTCTTTGGCTTTGGTAGTTGGTGTGTAAGTTTGAATAATAGTAGTATTAACTAGTCTTCCTTGTAGGTGTATGGATATTATCTTACCACTGATGGCATTGTAACTCAGGAGAGATCTTGAAACAATCTTTATGATGATGAATGCCATGCCACACTTCATCAATTTGTCATTCCTGGCATAGTAGATCATATGGTTGTCTGATTCAACATGGCCAAGACCAGTCCATTTTAGCTCACTAATTCCTGGGATATCTATCTTTATACGTTCTATTTCATTTTTGACAACTTCCAGTCTTCCTAGATTCATACTTTGTACATTCCATGTTCTCATTATTAATGGAAGTTTGCTAGTGTTTCTTCCCATTTTGAGTCATGCCACATCAACAAATGGAGGTTCCAAAAGCTTTTCTCCATCCATATCATTAAGATCAACCCTATTCAGAGAAGGCAGCTCTTCCCCAATAGTATTTTAAGTGCTTTGCCACATGAGGGGCTCGTCTTCTGGTACTATATTGGACAATGTTTCTGGGCCATTCGTAAAGTTTTTCAGTACTATATAAGATAATGTTTCACTGATATTTATAAGGTTTTCAATGGCCAATTCTTTGAGAAGTTGATTGTCCTTTCCTTCTTCTACATCTGTCTTAATCCGGAAGCTTCATTAAACCTTTCCACCACGGGTAACCCTGATGGTATTTGAAATACCAGTGTTATAGTCTCCAGCCTCACAACAACATGCAAGCCACTACACACAAGTGGTGGTATCTGATCAAGTTAGCTATCAAAATTACTTATAATTCTTTTTTTTGTTTTGTTTTTTCAAAGTAAGACTATTTACAGAGCAAATTAATTTTCCACACAGAAGTTCATACACATTGTTTCATTAAATTGATTGTAATCCCTATAATGTACTAGCTTTCTTCTTACTTCTTCCTTTTGGTTACCTTTTCCTATGTCCCTCTTAACCCTATGCATTTCTGCCCTCTGAGCTATCTCCCTGTGCAAATATTGTCCTTCTGATCTCCCATGGTTGACTCTTCTATGGAGTGTACTTACCTGGTGTTAATGTTCACCTTATATGCCTGCCTATTGTTTGGCCAGAAGCCATGGGTATGAGTTCAATTCCAGACCCAACGAGTGCCTAGGGGCCATGGTCTCTGGGGTTTCACCAGTGTCTATCAGATCAGTAATCCTGGTGTTTTTCATCATCAGTTTTGTTTCACAATTTTCTCTTGCTCTATCCAAGATCTCCTGCACTGATCCTTTCTCAAGTGGTTGACAGTGGTAGCTGGGCATTATTTTATTCTTCTGCTCTCACGATCATGTAGGCTGATGTTTGCATGGTTCACTAGTCACTTGGATTAATTGTTTCCATGTATTTTTTGGTTTCCTTCATTCTTCTTTGGTCCAGATGAAGAGAGAACAATTGTTGCATCTCGTTGGCTGCTTACAAGCTTTTAAGACCCCAGTAGCTATTCAGCAAAGTAGGATGCAGAACAATGTTGTTGTGTAGTATGTTATGCCAATTCAGTTTGATGTAATTCTTATTATTTAATTGAATTTTGTTTAGTCACAAAGTTAAAAATTAATGCTTCATTTCCAATGATCTGTGATTTATGTCCACTTTTTTTAGTATTCAACATGTATTTATATGTCTCCAAGTATAACTCTTTCCTAGTTGCCATTTTGGCTAAGATGTTAATTTATAAATCTATTGACTTAAAAATAAGCCTCTGTTCACTCCTTCTGGCTTGACTGAAAAAACCTTTGGTGACTACTATAAATTAAACGAAAACCAAACCAAACTCACTGCCATCGAGTTGATTAGACTCATAGCTACCCCTCCTTGGGTTTCTAAGGTGGTATCTCTACTAAAGTAGATTGCCGAATCTTCTGTCCAAAGAGTGGCTGGTGGGTTTGAACCACCAGCCTTCTGGTTAGCAGTCAAATGCCTTAGGCACTACACCACCAGAGCTCCTCACACCACCACAGAAGTCTTTATATCAATGTAATTTGGTAGGATCAAATTTCAATATTGTTGTAGTTGTTATGTGCCGTGGAGTCGGCCCCGACTCATAGCGACCCCTCCTTGGGTTTCCGAGGCAGTATCACTACGGAAGTAGGATTGCCCAACCTTCCTTCCGAGGAGTGGCTGGTGGGTTTGAACCGCCAGCCTTCTGGTTAGCAGTCAGGTGCTTTAGCCACTATGCTACCAGAGCTCCAAATTTCAATATAGTGCTACATATATATATAGGAGCTGTGGTGGTGTAGTGCTTAAGACATTTGACTGATAACCAGAGGGCTAAGGGTTCAAACCCACCAACCACTCTTCAGAAGGAAGATTGGACAATCTACTTCCATAAGAGATACCACCTCAGAAACCCAAGGAGGGGTCACTATGAGTTAAGATTGACTTGAGGGCAGTGAGTTTGTTTTTTTTTTCCATGTGTATACATAGAAAAAATCTATTATAAATAAAATATAACTGCTCATGTTTATAGGAAAAAATCATTTGCAAATGCTTTACATAAAGCTATCTTTTTTATCTTTCCAGCTCAATAGCATAAAAGAAAGTCTAATTTCAGTTGTAGAATATTTAATTCAATAGATTATATTTGTTTATCAGGAAAAATGTGTTTATCAGTATATCTATAAACCTTAATCATGATTAATAAGACACTGGACCCCCAGAGATGGTGTCTTCTAGTGTGTATATGGTTATAAAATGTGCAGATGTTAATATTAATATTAATCACAGTTTGCAATGTCTAGTAGGTTTATTCTGAATTCCTTTGAAGAGAAGAAAGTAAGTTTTTTTTCTTTTTTTTTTATGATCTGAATGAACAGAAGTTTGAACACAGGAAAAATAATAAATCAGCATTAGAATTCTTTAATTGGAAGTTTTGCTTTCCTAATGACTAAAATCAGTGAAACATCTGTTAAGTATTTTTCAATTGGGCTTGATGGACCTTGTTTATATAACAAATTGTAGTTGCATAAATTAGACTGAAATGACACAAGTAGTATAAATTAGCTGATTCTTTAGAGATTTTCAAACAGAAGGCAGGTGTAGAAGTGACTCAGAATCCAGTATTCTTCTTATGGAATTCTAATACATCTAACATGTTTTCTCTGCCATTTCAGCAATTACAAAAATGGTTTACCATTTCAATTGCCCTGGTAGATACTAAATTGCCTTGAAATAGATCAAGATTTTATTTAAACCTCTGTGTCTTCACTGTACTTCATTGTCAGGACTATAAATGATATGTATTATATATTTCCACAGAGCTTGGTTAAGGTTGGCCTGGGACTGGGGGCTGATTTTCCCCTTGGGGGTAGCTCTATATAAAGTCTGAGACCTGAAGTAGGTGGGCCTAGGGCTTGGAGGCTGCTTTTCACTTGGAGGTGACTCTAGTTTAAGGCCTGGGCTTGAAATAAGTGGGCAAGGGCTCAAGGACTTCTTTTCACTTGTGAGCAGCTTTGTTTTAAGGCTGTTGCCCAAGGTAGGATGGTACAGAGGGGTTAAGAGCAAGTAAGGGAGACAATCTTGTCTGTCAATTTGTTGTCCTGTGGTGGGTTGTGTTTTGCTGTGAGGCTGGAGGCTAAGCCACAGTGTTCCAAAATGCCAACAGGGTTACCCAGGGTGGATGAGTTTCAGTGGAGCTTCTGGGCCAAGACACACTCAGAAGAAGGAAGAGGCCATCCACTTCTCAAATAATTGTCCAGTGAAAAATTTATGAATAGCAGTGAAACACTGTCTGATATATTACTGAAAAATGTCAGAATAGCCCTGAAACATTGTCCTATATAGTGCTGGAGGATGAGCCCTTCAGGTTGGAAGACACTTAAAATTTGACTGAGGAAGAGCTGACTCAGAGTAGAGATAACCTTAATGACATGGATAGAGTAAAGCTTTTGGGACTTCCATTGGCTGAAGTGACATGACTCAAAATGAGTAGAAACACATGCAAACATCAATTAATAATTGCAACATGGAATATACAAAGTATGAAGCTAGGGAAATTGGAAGTTTTCAAAAATGAAATGGAATGCATAAAGGCATTAGTGAGCTGAAATGGACTGGTTTTGGCCATTTTGAATCAGATAACCATATGATCTACTATCCTGGGAATGAAAAATTAAACAGGAATGGTGTGGCATTCATCATCAAAAAGAGTGTTTCAAGATCTGTCTTGCAGTGCAATGCTGTCAGTGATAGATAAATATCAATATGCCTACAAGGAAAACCAGTTAATACTACTATTATTCAAATTCATGCACCAATCACCAAGGCCAAAGATGAGGAAAATGAAGTTTTCCACCAAGTTCTGCAGTCTGAAATTGACTGAATATGCAAACAAGATATCTTTCTTATCACTGGTGATTGGAATGCAAAAGTTGGAAACAAAGAAGAATCACCAGAAGTTGCAAAATTTAACCTTGGAGATAGAAATAATGCTGGAGATCACATGACAGAAATTTCGTAAGACCAATGACTTACTCATTGCAAATATCTTTTTTCAACAACATAAGCCATGACTATACACATGGACTTGACCAGGAGGAATACACAGGAATCAGATTGACTACATCTGGCAAGAGGTAATGGAGAAGTAAAATTCTCTGGCCAAAATAAGGCCAAGAGTTGATTGTGGAACAGACCACCAACTGCTCATATACATGTTCAAGTTGAAGTTGAAAACAATTAAAACAAGTCCATAAGAGCCAAAATATGA
>NW_006922389.1:301838-303278 GCF_000298275.1 Orycteropus afer afer | reverse complement strand
ATTCATTTAGCTATGCCAGGAGATTTGGAAGACAGCTACCTGACCAATTGACTGGAAGAGATCCATATTTGCTTCCATTCCAAAGAAAGGTGATCTCACAGAATGTGAGTAATTATCAAACAATATCATTAATAGCCCATGCAAGTGAAATATTAATGAAGATTATTCAAAAACGGTTACCACGACATATTGACAGAGAAATTGCAGAAATGTAAGCTGAATTCAAAAGAGGACATGGAACAAGGGATATCATTGCTGATTTCAGATGGATCTTGGCTCAAAGCAAAGAATACCAGAAAGCTGTTTACTTGTGTTTTATTGACTATGCAAAAGCATTTGATTGTGTGGATCATAACAGATTGTTGATAACATTGAGAAGAATGGGAATTATAGAACACTTAATTGTACTCATGAGGTACTGGTACATAGACCTCATGAGTACAAATGACAGGAGGCTGTCATTTGAACAGAACAAGGGGACACTGCATGGTTTAAAATCAGGAAGGGAGTGAGTCAGGGTTGTATCCTTTCCCCATACTTATTTAATCAGTACACTGAGCAAATAATCTGAGAAGCTGGACTATATGAAGAATTAGCATCAGGATTGGAGCAAAGCTCATTAACAACTTGAGATATGCAGATAGCAGCTTTTCTTGCTGAAAACGAGGATGACTTGGAGAACTTACTGATGAAGACTGAAGACTACAGTCTGAAGTATGAATTACACCTCAATGTAATGAAAACACAAATCCTCACAACCGGACCTATAAGCAGCATCATGATAATGGAGAAAAGATTGTAGTTGTCAATGACTTCATATTACTTGGTTCTACAATCAACACCAAAGGAAGCAGCGGTCAAGATATCAGAACTTGTATAGCATTGGGCAAATCTGCTTTTAAAGACCTCTTTCAAGTTCTGAAGAGCAAAAATGTCTCCTTAAGACCATGGTATTTTCAACTGCCTCATATGCATGTGGCAGATGGACAATGAATAAGGAAGACTGAAGAAAGGGTAGATGATTTTGAGTTGTAGTATTGGTGAAGAATGCTGAAAGTACCATGGACTGCTAAAAGAACTAACAAATCTGTCCTGGAAATAAATGCAGTGGGCAAGCTCCTTGGAAGTAAGAATGGCCAGACTTTGTCTCACCTACTTTGGTCATGTTGTAAGAAGGAACCATTCCCTAGAGAAGGATATCATGCTTGGTAAAGTGGAGGGTCAATGGAAGATGGGAAGGCCCTCACCTAGATGGATTAACACAATGGCTACAACAATTGGCTCACATATAGCAAGGAACGTGAAGCTGGCACAGGAAAGGGCAGTGTTTTGTTCTGCTGTGCATGGGGTTGCTATGAGTCAGAGACAACTTGATGGCACCTAACAATAACAATACTTAATGTTATGGATTACATCTCAACATAAAGAAAACAAAAATCC
>NW_006922389.1:296794-301316 GCF_000298275.1 Orycteropus afer afer | reverse complement strand
GCTCAAGTATAGCAGGGATTGTGGGGCTGGCGCGGGATCGGGCAGTGTTTCGTTCTGCTGTGCATGGGGTCACTATGAGTCGGAAATGACTCGACGGCACTTAACAACAACAACAACAACAACAACAATGTTATCGTGGTAAAAATGGTTCTTGTGCTATATATTATACTGCTACACCCAGTCTATAGATATTGTAAATATATACATTGATAGCAATGTGCTACCATGAGAGAAATGTGAATGACTGATTGAAAAAAAAATGAACTATATGGGGAAGATTTTGGTACATTTAGCTGACAAAGTTAGCAAGACATGTCATTGCTGTACCCACAAAACACATAGAAATGTTGAATAAATATAAGAATATTTTTTAAATTAAGTAAACTCAGAGGTACCAAGTGGCAGAAATGTTGAGGAAGCTCAATAGCTAAAGAAGTGAGTTGAACATAAACTACTCCAGAATGCAGAGATATATGAAGCATTTGTTATTAAGGGATGACTGACTGGTGGTTTAATGCCAGTGAACATAGATTGCTCTTAGGGTCACAGACCTTTACTCTATGAAGCTCCTAAAAGAATAAGTGTGCAAACAAGCAAACAAAAACAATTCTAGAAGTCATGTGTATTTATTATACACAAGGAAATTAAATTAAAAAAATTTTTTTTGTGTGTGTTAAACAATACACAACTGAAGAAAATACTAATAAGATATAGCATAGATTTAAAGAAATTACCCAAAAGAAAGGAATGGTACTTTACTCTCCTTCATTTATCTATATCAAGTTCATATGAGAAAGAATTGAGAAGAGATAATATTCTAAGAAATATTGATGAAAATGTTCTTCAAATTTGAAAAGCAACATGAATTCTCAGATTTGAAGAAAACATATCAACTCTCTAGATAGACAAAATAAGTCTACAACTGGTCATAGTGTTGTGAAGCCACAGAATACCAAAGATCTGGAAGAAGAGGTGAAAGTACTAGAGAGAAAGTATGGATTATTTACAAAGAGAAATAATTGCATTGATATAAGATTTCTCATTAACAGTAATAGATGCATGCGAGACAATGTGATAATATTGTCAGATTGCTCGACAATACAATTCTATATCAAACTAAACTTAATTTTAAAGTAGTATGTTTTTCCCAGAAGATATGATTGTAAACTTGCATGTGCCAATCAAAAGAATCAACTTATCAACTTGTCAGAATAGCAAGAAGTTAAGAAGTCTATAAATATATCTGGGCATGTTAACTCAGAAACTGATAGAATAGCAGATAAGAAAAATGATAGAACACTAGTAAAAATATGAATTTGATGGGAGTGTAAATTGGTACAGGCTTTGTGAAAACAATCTAGCAATATATAGTTGAAACATACAGATAGCATTTTCTAATAATGCTGCGTTTTGATCTACCCCCTAGAGAAATTACTGCACATGTACAAAGATTTTCCCAGAAGTGTAGATTTTAGTAGTTAAAGTAGAAAATTACCCAAATTGCATATGATAGAATACTATCTAGCAGTTAAATTGAATGAGCCAGAAATTTATGTACAGTGGTGTCTTAATATTGTGCTGTTGTTGTTGCTGCTATGTGCCATTGAGTTGGACCCAACTCATAGCGACCCCTCCTTGGGTTTCTGAGGCAGTATCAGTACGGAAGTAGATTGCCCCATCTTCCTTCCGAGGAGAGGTTGGTAGGTTTGAACCACCAACCTTCTGGTTAGCAGTCAAGTGCCTTAGGCACTATGCTAAATACCATAAGTGGTTGGCTTTAACAAACAGAAATTTATTCGTTTACATATTAGGAGGCTAGAAATCCATATTCAGAGTGCTGGCTCTAGGGATTGGGTGAAGGACCCTCAACCCTGAGGCTTCAGTTCTGCCTCTTGTTCTAGGCCCACTGGAGCTGAAGGTCTGACTCATGCAGTTCCTGGCTGCTAAGGCTGAGGAACCCAAGATCAGCAGGTAAAATAGCATAATTCCAAGATCAGCAGGCAACACAGCAGGCCACTGGATCATGGCCAGGTACTGGAGATGAAGACTTGGCCAAATGCAGTATCCAAAATGTATCAAAAATCTAGAGACCTTCCTCAAAGCTACCCATACATAGTGGAAGCAGACCACACCCTGAAGGGAAATACTTAGCTGCTCCACCATGGAGGTGATTACAATCTCATCATGGGGAATAACTACATCTAGCTGCCAAACCACTCAAAACAAGACCCACTTAAGTTGACACACAACATAAGCTACCAGTCTGGAGGGAATTTAACTATCTTTTTTCCTGAATGACCAAAATATATTTCAGAAAGTAATCAGAGTCTCACACCCCTTGCATAAATTTAAACATACACAGCACTATATAATATATAAAGATACTAGGAAAAGTAATATATGATAATAATGACCTCAATAAATTTATGATTGTGAAAGAGTCTAAGGAAGAGGGATAACTGAAACAGACCAGGGGTAGATCAAATGCACTGCTTTATATTTTTTAAGAATGAGGCAAAATATATTAAAGCAAATAGAATAGAGTTTTTATATTTGTTCTGAGTGGTAGGTAGATTTGTTTTTATGTTTTTCTTCATACTCCTCTGTATTTAAAGTATATGTGCTTTTCCTTTCAGGAATGACTACAGAAATAAATAAGTTAATAGTCTCAATCTTTAAGGAAACTTGTTGAGGTGATAATAAAATTAATTAAAAGACCACTTTAAAGTGTAAAGAAGTAAATATATTACTTTGAAGATTAAGGTGTCCCTGCCTGAAGCCATGGTATATTGAATCACCTCATATGCTTGTGAAAGCTGGACAATGAATAAGGAACACCAAAGAAGAGTTGTTGTCTTTGAATTGTCTTGTTGGCGAAAAATATTGAAAATACAATGGACTGCCAGAAGAATGAAAAAATCTGTCCTGAAATAAGTGCAACTAGAATACTCCTTGGAAATGAGAATAGCCAGACTTTGTCTCACCTTTGCTCATGTGGTCAGAAGGGGCCCTTCCCTGGAGAAGGATATGCTTGGTAAAGTAGAGGGTCAGTGAAGAAGGGGAAGAACCTTAACAAGATGGATTGATATAGTGGCTACAATGATGGCCTTAAGCATAGCAAGGGTTGTGAGGCTGGCACAGGACCAGGCAGTGTTTCATTCTGTCGTGCATAGGGTCTCTATGAGTCAGAGTCTACTTGACAGCAACTAACAACAAATAATTGTAACTACATCTTATATTTATTAACAATATCAAGTTCAAGACACAGTATTCTATAAGTCACTGAGGTATTTATTGAACATCTACAAAATGTTAGGCATTGTGACAGTTTCTAGAGATAGCAAACATATGAGTCAGTCCCTGTTTTAAAGAACTCAACCTACCCTGTGTTACAGATAGTTTCTAGAGATAGCAAATATATGGAAGAGGACTAAGAATTTTGGTAATAAGGAGAATTTGTTGTTGTTGTTGTTGTTATGTGCCTTCGAGTCAAACCCGACTCATAGCGACCCCTCCTTGGGTTTCCGAGGCAGTATCACTACGGAAGTAAGATTGCCCAACCTTCCTTCTGAGGAGTGGTTGGTGGGTTTGAACCACCAGCCGTCTGGTTAGCAGGCAAGTGCCTTAGGCACTATGCTACCAGAGCTCCGAGAATTTTAGTGATCTTTAAAGAAGCAGTTCAAGTTGAGTGTTGAGAAGAGAAGAAAATAGTATATAGTGTTTGAAGAAGGAAACAAGAGCATGCACTTTCCATAGTCCAGTTACACAGAGAAATTTTAACTTATTTGATGGAAAATAAAAGGTGATAAAACATACTCATATAAATACCTTGAGCTCTGGTAGCATAGTGCCTAAGGCACTTGACTGTGAACCAGAAGGCTGGTGGTTCAAGCCCACCAGCCATTCCTCGGAAGGAAGGTTGGACAATCTATTTCTGTAGTGATACAGCCTCAGAAATCCAAGAAGGCGTCACTATGAATCGGGTCTGACTCGATGGCACCTAACAACAACAACATAAGTACCTGAATCCAACAGCAAAGAGAAAGTAAACTATGAGATATTAAAGACATTCACATTAAAATTAAGAACAAAGCAAGGGTTCTTGTAGTCACTATGATTATTTACTATATTTTATTGGTTCATTTGTTGTTGTTGTTAGACAATGTTGAGTAAGCTATGACTCATAGCAACCCTGTGTACAACAGAATGAAACATTGTCTGGTTGTGGGCCATCCTCACAATCCTTGCTATATCTGAGTCCATTGTTGTAACCCCCGTGTCAATCCATCTCACTGAGGGTCTTCCCCTTTTTCACTGACCCTCCACTTTACCAAGCATGATATCCTTCTCTTCTCCAGGAAAAGGTCCCTTCTGACAACATTTTCAAAATACTTGAGATAAAACCCATTGCCCTCGAGTCGAATCTGATTCATGGCGACCCCTCCTTGGGTTTCTGAGGCAGTATTACTACGGAACTAGATTGCCCAACCTTCCTTCCAAGGAGTGGCTGGTGGGTTTGAAC
>NW_006922389.1:290395-296349 GCF_000298275.1 Orycteropus afer afer | reverse complement strand
AAAAAAAAAAGTTTTGTTTTCAGATGAGATATACTTAGGAAAATCAGGAAATTTAAATAAAAAATCTACTAGAACTGAAAAGAAAATGTAGTCAGATGTTTGTGTAGAAAAAGCAGTCATTTTTCTTTTATACTAGTGTGACAGAAGCCCCAAGTTATAATGTGCAATGACTCAAATAACCAAGATGAAATCACAAAGCAAGTTGTCTGTGAACCTATTAGATGTGACAACTACATCAAAGATCTAAAAAACCATAAGGTTGCTGGAGAGTCAGCAGGATTTGGCGAGGAAGAAGAGTTTGGAAAAATCTGTGCTATTAGTAACTTTTGTCACCCAAGGGGAAAAGTTAGGGATAATTGTCCATCTTCAAATTTAGTGAAAGTGGGCTGATCAGGAGTGTTTGAAGATCTTGATATGTGTTTCCTGTAGTTGAGGGGTATAGTGAATTGGTTTCTGATGCATGCCTGAGAAATCTGAGGCAAAATGATTGTGGCTTGAAAACTAAGTGTCTACCAATAAGATGTAGTGAAAGCAGATGTCATCTTCTCTTTTCCCTTCTTTCCTGTTGCTAGGATAAAGTCATTCTGGTTTGGATTGGAAGAGTTGTCTTAGAGATTAAGATAGACTATGGCATTGGAGGAAATGGAAGGAATTTGGGTCCTGATAATTATGGAGCCACCATTCCAGCCTTAAATTGCTGAAGTCTGGATTTATTTTCCATGACAATGGGATAAATTACTTGATTTTAGCTGCTGTTATCTGGGTCTTTTCTGTTATTAGCCACTGAATCTAATCCTCTCATTTAATCTTTATCTCATCTAATTTTCACAATTTGAGAAGTTTAGAAATGAGGAATAAGTTCACAGCTAACAAAAGATGGTTGTGAGGAAACACTGAGGTAATTGTAGAAAAATATTAATAAAACAAATTTCAAAGAGGAAAAGTATGTAGAGATTTCATTGCAGGATTAAAATTCTATTTTCCAGCATTTACTAATATACTGTACCCATAATTCTAATTCCACCTAATAAGCATACCCCATTTAAACTTTCTAAAAATAATATTTTATTGTGTTTTTGGTGAAATTTTACACAGAAAATTACATTCCCATTTAACAATTTCCACACAACTTGTTCAGTGTTCTTAGCTACATTTTTCACAATGTGTCAACCTTCTCTTTAATTATGTACTGTCATTCCATTTCCAGTATTCTAGTTTCCTTTCCCCCTTATCTTTTCATCTTTTCTTTAGAGTAAACTTTGACCAGTTGATCTTAGATAGTTTTTTTTTTTTTTTTTTTTTTTTTTAACACCCCATTTTTTAAAAAAACTCCTTTTTTTTTTTTTTTTAGTACAGCACCATTCTTGCAAGTAATACCCTTTATTTTGTGTGCCTCCCTGCTATTTCTCTAAAAGTTTATCTCAGGGGGATAGTCTCTGTACAGAGTTTGAAGAATTTCTCAGAACAATAGTCTCAGAGAGGCCTCTAGACTGAAATACTGAAGTTAGCCTGGAATTTTTTTTTTTTAATTTGAGTTTTGTTCTACATTTTGCTACCATTCTACCCAGGACCATCTATTGTGACCCCAGTCAGAACTGTCAGTGGTAGTAGCAAGGCACTATCTAGTCTTTAGGTTCTAAGTCTTGAGGTCATGGTAAATCCCTATATATTTATGTCTTCTCTCATTCAGACTTCTGGCCATCAAGATTCAGTGTCCCAAGGTAGTAGAAACCAGAGAACAAGCATCTAAAATTCTCAATTTTTAAGTTCAAAATTGCATTCAAAATTCAAAATTACTTGAATTGGAGAAAAGATGAGAGTGAAAAGAGAAGGGTTTCCAAGAAGAGCCTGGCTTGCCTGAACCAAGCTTCACAGTGAAGAAGCAGGTACAGTGTGAACAAAAGAGTTCTCCAAATAATTCAGTGATCACAGAGTCAACGGAACCTGTTCCCTCTTATCTGTAACTGTGAGTTCTCCAGGCCTCTGAGGATAGATATTAGAAGAGGGAAGATTGATTGAAGTGCCTAGGACAGAAATGCATGAGGCAGTTCTGCTGGTATCCCATGCCTTCAGAGTTATAGGAAAAGGTGTATGCTTCTTAATAGGCTATGGGAATGAAGAGAGAGCGAGAAAGTGCTAAAAAGAGAGCTATTGAATGACAAAGGAGTCTAGAGGCTATGAGAAAGAATCAACTCACAGTATGCAGCAACTTTGTAGGTGTGAGCATCATTTAGAATTAGAAAAAACTGTACATTGATAAGGAGTTAAGACTAAGTGGATAGAACCCAACAACCTGCTACCAGATAACCTCCTCTCCTGGCTCCCAATGTTATGATTAAAAGAAGCTTCCTGCATATTTCATACTATCCTGAGAAAGCAGCATGGGAGAAGAAATAATTTTGTATTGACTGAACTTAATCCATAAAATGATACAGTTAACTCATAATTAGATAGATTACATCTACTGGGTACACAAAATGTGGACTTGAAGAGTAAGAAATTATAAAATGTGTATGGGTATGTATGTATGTATGTGTATATATATGTATGTATGTATGTGTATATATAGGTGATATAGGTGTATGTGTGTGTGTGTGTGTGTGTGTATGTAATTGTATATATATATATACACACACACACACACACACATGTATATCCACTCACTCTCACTCTTGAATTAAGGACCAGAGAAATTTATACTGGCATATTTGAAAGGCCCAATAGAGGAAAGGACAGTTTGTAGATACAAACATAAGGAGCAATCAACAGAGCAAATCAAAGAGAAAGCAGGGAGAGGTTACAGATATCTGGAGATAGGATGTGTAACCCTGTCCTAAGGGGATACTTCTCTTTCAGAAACTGGATAAGAATTATGAGGGTTTATTTATTTACTTATTTACCCTCCAAATTGAGGGCTTACATAATATGCACTTTACTTTTTCAATAAAAGATGAAAGCTCATTGGCTTATAATAAAAGAAGAGAAATAATTTGAGGAAGTTGATTTTTCTTCTGTGAGTTTCCAAACATTCTTTCAAGTGACACCAAGCACATAGAATTTAGAACTATTTTACAGAAGTAAAAATTAAGTTTTAGAGAAGTACATCTACTTTTAAGTATACACACACACACACACACACATATGTGTATATATATATAAAAAAAAAACCTCACTGCCATTGAGTCATTTCTGACTCACAGCGACCCCATTGAGTTTCCAAGGCTGTGAATCTTTACAGAATTAGATCACTCCATCTTCCTTTTGTAGAGCACCTTGTGGGTTTAAATCATGGACCTTCCAGTTAGCAATCGAGTTCCTTATCCACTACCCCACCAGAGCTCCTTGTTGTTGATGGTGTTGTTATGCGCCTTTGAGTTGGACCTGATTCATAGCGACCACTCCTTGGCTTTCTGAGGTGGTATCACTATGGAAGTAGATTGCCTAACCTTGATGATCTTCAATAAGCATTAGGTGCACCAAACAACTGAAGATACTAATTTTACTTTCTGCTTACATTTCAGTAGCTTCTATTTGAGGTTAGAAGCTATGCCATTGGTATTTCAATTATCAGCAGAGTCACCCATTATTGTTAGCCTATCTGTCTGTGTTGCACATGCAGACAGACTTCATCTAACTTCCAAACAGTAATAAAATCCCTTAGGAGTGTGAACTTCACCCACATCATGGTACAATCATTCAGTATATTAGAGTCAGATATTATATAGTTATTTACCTAATTAGGGAAAAAAAAAATCAACCTGATCATAAGTTGATTAGTACTCTTTGAAATAAACATATTTTCTCAGAGATGATGAAGAGAGACAATCCTACAAAATCAAAGTTCTCCAGACTGATATCATTATTATTTACATAACAATTTTATTTAACTTTATAGAGCTAAAGCAGAGATCCCAAATTAAACATAATATCCAGACATCTCTGGACAATTGGTGGGATGAAATGAGGGGACCTAATGGCATCCCAAGAAGACTCTAGAGTCTAACACTGAGTGAGTCCCCACTGCAGACTCTTATACCTGACTTGCAGAAGTTTCTTACCAGGCATTTGTTGAAAAGGTAGATGGATAGATGGTTGGTTGTTTGGATGGTTGCATGGATGGGGGTATGAAATAGAAAGAGAAGACTTAAGAATGGTAGCACCAAAATACAGATAACTAAGAAATCCAGTTCCGCATTATCAGAAGGGAGCATTCTTCTAAGGAGGATAGGATATGTCTTTGGGATTTGTTTTGTCTTCTGATTGTGTTATTCTCATGTCAAAGTCCAGAAGATACCAGGAGAGCTGTGAATAATAACTTTAAAATCATTTCTTTAAAACATCAGGAAGACATGAAACACAAACAGTAACACTTGCAAACACTGTTTGTTAATGAAAGGGTAAAAACATTCTTCCCCACTTTATAATAACACATGATAGAATTTTGAAAGACTGTCCCAGTAGCAGTGGGTTTGTTCTTGGGCACCTGTAACACATCTGCTGGGACTCACAACAATGTTGGAGGGACACTTTACAATAGACACAGCCTATACTGACAGATATTGGAGGTAATAGTATCATTTGAATCATCAAAAAATGTGATTTAATTACAATACTCAGACCATGGACCTACACTCATGATTCTGAGAGTAAAGTCTTCCTTAGCTTTTGCACATTAAGTATATTTCTTTATTTTTCTAGCTATGGTCTTGCTCCAGGAGTTGATGGAATACCCATTGATAATCTGGTAGCGTAGAGCCTAAGGCATTTGACTGCTAACCAGAAGGCTGGCAGTTCAAACCTACCAGCCACTCCTCTGAAGGAAGGTTGGGCAATCTGCTTCTGTTGTGATACTGTCTCAGGAAACCCAAGGAGGGGTCGCTATGAGTCAGGTCTGTCTCAACAGCACATAACAACAACAACATGTTTCAACAAATGGAAGACCCATTGGAGGCACTCACATGGCTATGCCAAGGACTTGGAAGACAGCTACCTGGCAACTGACTGGAAGAGATCCATATTGTCAACCATCCCAAAGAAAGATGATGCCATAGAACATGGAAATTATCGAACAATGTCATTAATATCACATGAAAGTAAAATCTTACTGAAGATAGTTCAAAAACAGTTGTAGCAGCATATTGACAGAGAAATTCCAGAAATGGCAAGCTGCATTCAGAATAGGATGTGGAACAAGGGATATCTTTGCTGATGTCAGATGGGTCTTAGCTAAAAGCAAAGAAGACGAGAAAGATGTTTATTTATGTTTTAGTAACTATGCAAAAGCATTCAATTGTGTGGCTTGTAAGGATAACATTGAGAAGAATGGGTATTCAAGAACACTTTATTGTATTCATGAGGAACCTGTACATAGATCAGGAGGATGTCTTTCAAACAGAATAAGGGGATACTGCATGGTTCAAAATCAGGAAGGGTGTGCGTCAAGGTTGTATCCTTTCACCATACTTATTGAATTTGTATGCTGAGCAAATAATCTGAGAAGCTGGACTATATGAAAAAGAATGTGGCATCAGGATTGGAGAAAAACTCATTAACAACCTCTGATACAGAGATGACACAATGCTGCTTGCTAAAAGTGAAGATGACTTGAAGCATTTACTGACGAGGATTAAAGACTACAATCTGCAGTATGGATTACACTTCAATATGTTGTTGTGCTGTCAAGTTGTTTCTGACTCATAGTGACCCCATGAACAGAAGAAAGAAACACCGCCCAATCCTTTGCCAGTTCCATGATCTTTGCTATTTTTGAGTACATTGTCACAGCCACTGTGTCAATCCTTCTCATTGAAGGCCTTCCCCTCTTTTGTCGACCCTCCACCTTCCCAAGCATGACATCCTTCTCCAGGGAATGGTACCTTCAGACAACATGACCAAAGTAGGTGAGACGAAGTCTGGCCATTCTCACTTCCAAGGAGCATTTCAGGTGCACTTCC
>NW_006922389.1:277272-285505 GCF_000298275.1 Orycteropus afer afer | reverse complement strand
TTCTGTCATCCATTTTGGTCTTCTCTTCTTTTCTCGTCTTTTTAGTGATCTCTTGCTTTCTTCATGGATAATGTTCTTGATATCCTCCCACAATTCTTCTGGTTTTCAGTCGTTGGTGTTCAATCCATCAGATCTATTCTTTAGATGATCTCTAAATTCAGGAGGGATGTTTTCAAGATCATATTTTGGCTCTTTTGTACTTATTTTAATTGTCTTTAACTTCAAGTTGAACTTGCATCAGAGCAGTTGATGGTCTGTTCCACAATCAGCTCCTGGCCTGCTTTTGGCTGAAGATATTGAGCTTTTACACCACCTCTTGCCACAGATGTAGTCAATCTGATTCCTGTGTGTTCCATCTGGTGAAGCCCACATGTAGAGCCGCCATTTGTGTTGAAAAAAGTTGTTTGCAATGAACATGACATTGGTCTTGCAAAATTCTACCATGCAAGTTCCAGCATTATTTCTGTCACCAAGGCCAAATTTTCCAACTACCGGTAATTCTTCTTTGTTTCCAACTTTTGCATTCCAGTCACCAGTGATAAATAACACATCCTGATTGCATGTTTGGTCAATTTCAGACTTCAGAAGTTGATAAAAATCTTCAATTTCCTCATCTTTCACTTTGGTGGTTGGTGCATAAATTTTAATAATAGTTGTATTAATGGGTCTTCCTTCTAGGCATATGGATATTATCCTATCACTGGCACCATTGTCCTTCAGGACAGATCTTGAAACATCCTTTGTGATGATGAATGCCATGCCATTCCTCCTCAAATTCTCATTCCTGGCATAGTTGATCATATGGTTGTCTGATTTAAAATGGCCAGAACTAGTGCATTTCAGCTCAGTAATGCCGAGGATATCAATCTTTATGCGTTCCATTTAATTTTTTACAACTTCCAGTTTTCCTGGATTCATACTTCGTACATTCCATGTTCTGATGATTAATGGATGTTTACAGCTTTTTCTCCTCAGTTTCAGTGGTGTCACATCAGCAAATGAAGGTCTCGAAATCTTTCTCTTTTCCATATGAGTAAGGCTGGGTTTACTCTGATGATGCAGCCCTTTCTCAGTCCTGTGTTGAGAGCCTCTAACCTAACCAAACTATTCATAAAGTTGTGTAGTAATGTATCAGACAGTGTTTCTTTGTTATTCTTAAGGTTTTCCCTGGTCAACTCTTTGAGAAGTGGATGGTCTCTTCCTTCTTGCTAGTCTCTCTCAGTCTGTAAGCTCTGGAAGTCTGGGAGCTCTGGTAGCGTAGTGCCTAAGGCACTTGACTGCTAACCAGAAGGCTGGCAGTTCAAACCCACCAGCCACTGCTTGGAAGGAAGATGGAGCAATCTACTTCCGTAGTGATACTGCCTCAGAAACCCAAGGAGGGGTCGCTATGAGTTGGGTCCAACTCGATGGCACATAACAACAAAACAACAACAACTCAGTCTGTAAACTGGGCTGATACCTGTGCACCATGTGCATCCCGCTGGGTTTGAACACCAGTGCCTCAGCCTCAAAACTCACATCGACATGTCACCATGGTAGGACAAACCGACAGACAAGTTTGTCTCCCTGTTGGAAACCTCTCCTACCACCCTTACCTGGGTCTTTGTGATGGACTCCTCTTATTCAAATTTATGCATTAACTACTAAAGTCAAAGATGAAGTAATTGATGACATTTACCAACTTCTGAAGTCTGAAATTGCCCAAACTTGCAATCACAATGTATTGATTATTAATGATGTTTGGAATGCAAATGTTGGAAATAAAGAAGAATCATAGGTAGTTGGGATAAGCGTTAGTGATAGAAATTATGCCAGAGATCATGTGATAGAATTTTGCAAGACCAATGACTTATTCATTGCAAATATGTTTTTTTCACCAGTATAAATGGAAGCTATGCCAACTGTAATACACAGGAATTGGATCGACTACATCTGTGGAAAGAGACAATGGGAAAGCTCAATATCTTCAGCCATAACAAGGCCTAGAGCTGACTTAAGTTATTCACAAGCAAGTGCAAGTTGAAGCTGAAGAAAATTAAGACCAGTGTATGAGAGTCAAAATATGATCTTGATCATATCACATCTGAAGAATTGATTTGATGCATTGCACACCAACGACCCAAGACCAGACAAGTTGTGGGATGACTTCAAGAATGTCAGATATGAAGGAAGTAAGAGGTCATTAAAAAGGCAGGAAAGGAAGAAAAGATCAAAATGAATATCAGAAGAGACTCTGAAACTTGTTCTTGAGTGCAGAGTAGCTAAAGCAAATGGAAGACATGATGAGATAAAATAACTGAACAGAAAATTTCAAAATGCAACTCAAAAAGACAAAATAAAGTATTACAATGAAATGTGCAAAGACCTGGAGTTAGAAGATGAAAAGGGAAGAACATGCTGGACATTTATCAAGCTGAAATGACTGAAAAAATTCAAGTCTTGAGTTAAAATATTGAAGCATTCTAAGTGAAATATTGAATGATGCAGGCAACATCAAAAAAAAAAAAAAAAGATGGATGGAATACATAGAGTCACTGTACCAAAAAGAACTGGTTGGTGTTCAACTATTTCAAGAGGTAGCATATATCTGAACCAATGATACTGAATGAAGTCCAACCTCTACTGAAGGAATTAGGGAAAAACAAAGGTCCAAGAATTGATGGAATACCCATTGAGACATTTCAACAATGCTTACTCTTTTATGTCATTTATGCCAAGAAATTTGGATGGCAGTTACCTGGTAAACTGACTGGAAAACATCAATATTTATGCCCATTATAAAGAAAGGTTATCCAACAGAATGTGGAAATTGTAAAACAATATCTTTACTGTCACACAAAAGTAAAATTTTGCTGAAAATACTTCAAAAATGGTTGCAGCAGTATATTGGCAGGGAACTTCCAGAAATTCAAGGTAGATTCAGAAGAAGACATGGAATGACGAATATCTTTGCTCATATCAGATGCATCTTGACTGAGAGCAAAGACTACCAGAATTATGTTTACTTATGTTTTATTGACTATGCAGACTTTTGACTGTGTGGATCATAACAGATTATGGATAAATATTGCAAAGAATGGGAATTCCAGAACACTTAATTGTTCCCATGAGGAACTTGGACATAGACAAGGAATACCTCATGGTTTTAAACCAGGAAGGGTGTGTGTCATGGTTGTATCCATTCACCATACTTGTTCAATCTGTATGCTGAGAAAAAAATCTTAGAGGCTGAAATATATGAAGAAGAACTTGGATCAGGATTGGGGGAAGACTCATTAACAACCTACAACATGCAGATGGCACAATCTTGCTTGCTGAAAGTGAAGATGACTTGAAGTACTTACTGATGAAGATCAAATACTAAAGTCTTCAGTATGGATTACACCTCAACATACAGAAAACAGAAATCTTCACAACTGAACCAATAAGCAACATCACAATAAATAGAGAAAAAGTTGAAATTGTCAGGGATTTCATTTTATGTGGATCCACAATCAACACCCATGGAAATAACAGTCAAGAATTCAGATGTCCTATTGCACTGGACAGATATGTTGCAAAAGATTTCTTTAATGTGATAAGAAGCAAAGATGTCATTTTGAAGACTAAGGTGAGTGTAACCTAAGCCATAGTGTTTTCAATCCCCTCATATGCATGTGAAAGTTGGAGAATGAATAAGGAAGATCAAAGAGTAGTTAAAGCCTTTGAATTAGGTGTTGGTGAAGATTACTGACAATACCATGGACTGCCAGTAGAATGAAAAAAATCCGTCCTGGAAGAAGTACAGCCAGAATGCTCCTTGGAGTAGAGGATTAGTGAAAAAGGGGAAGACACTCAATGTGATGGATTGACCCAGTAGTTGCAAGAATTGATTCAAGCATAGCAAGGATTGTGAGGGTGGTGCAGGACAACCCAGTGTTTCATTCTGCTATACACAGGGATGCTATGAGTTGGAGCCAACTCAACGGCACCTGACAACAATGAGTCTTTTGGTCAAATACTTGTCTGCTAACCTAACAGTGGATCATTCCAATACACCTTCAGGCACCTGAGAGCATAGGGAGAAAACATGTAGATCTGTTCCCATAAACATTAGAACTCATAGCAACTGTATGAGTCAATTCTGACTCATAGCAATCCTGTAGGAAGATTGGAACTGCCTCATAGGATTTCCAATGTTGAAATTTTTATGGAAGCAGACTGAAGCATCTTTTTCTGCCAGAGCAGCTGGTAAGTTTGAACTGGTGACCTTTTAGTTACAGCCTAGTTCTTTAACCAAGGTGTCACCAAAGTTCTACCATAAGCATTCCTAGGAAACCCTATGAGGCAGTTCTGCTCTGTCATATAGGGTTGTTATGGGTCAGATTTGACTTGACGGAACACAACAACAACAAGGAGACTTTTTAGACATATTTTTCCTAATTATCTCCTCCCATGAAAATTTAAGACTACAGATTTATATGTACTGTGTATTACACATAAAATAACCAAACAAACAAACAAAAAAAAAAATCACTGCCATAGAATCAATTCCAACTCATAGCATTGGGTTTCCAAGGCTGTAAATATTTATGGAGGTAGATCTCCCCATCTTCCTTTTGTGGAGGAGCTAATGGGTTTGAACCACTGACGTTCTGGTTAGCAGCCAAATGGCTTATCCACTATGCCACCAGAACTCCTTATACATACAATTGTAAGACTTTTTCCTTCTCTACAACTAACTGTTGCCCCCTTAATGGTAATATCGTCACTACTAGGAAAGCATGCTCTAGAGCTGCAAATGGCACATTACAAATGTTTGTTGCCAACACACATTTAAAAGAAATTCCCTTAATATGAAAAACAACTTCCACTACATTCTTAAACTATTACTAAATAAAAACAAAAAATTAAGATACTGGATTGAAACCAACAGGAAAAGAGATATTTATATGCTGGACATAATTTTGATTATGAATTTTTGTGTTTTCTATGAGTTTGGAAGTATTTTTTTCATTAATTGAATTGATTAATTCTATAATAGTTTCCATTCCCCTATGTTGAAATGACTAAATTCAGTTTTTTTTTTTTTTTTTTAAGTAAACTCACTGCTGTAGAGTCAATATGACTCAGAGCAACTACTCCTTGGGTTTCGCAGCCAGTATCTCTACAAAAGTAGATTGCCCAGTCTTCCTTCTGAGGAGTGGCTAGTGGGTTTGAACCACCTGCCTTCTGGTTAGTAGTCAAATGCCTTAGACATTACACCACCAGAGCACCCAAATTCAGTATAAATGACTGAAATTCTATTTAATTTAATTAATTTATTTTTTAATGATTCATAATGACTCTATACGACAGAGCAGAACTGCCCTATAGAGCTTCCTAGGCTGTAATCTTTTCATTTATTTATTTATTGTGCTTTAGGTGCAAGTTTACAGAGCAGACTTTGTTTTACATTCAACATTTCATGTACATTTGGTTTCACTCCCCAATTTCCAACCCTAACCCTAACCCAGTCTTCTCCCCTCCTTGCCCAGTAACACTCCCCCCCACCCCATGCCCTCATAGTTATGCACCCCTGTGAGTCCTACACTTCCTCCATGTGAATGTTGCCCCTCTGGTGCCCCTTGGTTGATTGCTCCCAGGGATGTATCTCCATAGAGTATGTAGGTGCATCACCCTGGATTGAGTGGTCTGCGTGTTCATCTTGTTTACTATTGAGCTGAGAGCCAGCCCCTGGGAGTGACTTTTGTTGCAGGCACTGGAATCCACTTTGGGCCTGGAAGTGACTGAAATTTTAATGAGCATTGGCTTTGTGTAAATGCTTAAAGGATGTAAAAAGAAACTAGACCTTTTTATTAAGGAACTTTGTTTAGGAAAAAAGTTTATCTTAAGTGGTTTACACTGTTCAGTGAAGTTCTACTTCAAAGCTTTTGGAAGAATCCCTAGAGACCTATAGATTCATATTGGTTTGCACTCATGAAATTTTGAAGTATATATGAATTAATGTAGGCTTTCTGACATTTTGTCATACTGTGGTGGCTTGCATGTTGCCATTGAGGTTAGAAGCTATGCCTTTGGTACTTCAATTATCAGCAGAGTCACTCATTATTGGTAGCCTATCTGTCTGTGTTGCACATGCAGAGAGTCTTCATCTGACTTTCAAGCAGTAATAAAACTGCTTAGGAATGTGAACTTCACCCACACCATGGGGACTACATTCATTCAGTATGGTAGAGTCAGATACTATCATACACAGTGTTGGCAAAATTAAAGCCATCGTTATCGTTTATAGAAAGCAAATAGTTAACTATAGAAAGAGATTACATGTGATGAACTGTCCCACCAACCTACAGGTAGCTCACTCTGTAGGAGAAGAATATGCTTAGGTCTCAAAGGGGAAACTGTTTACTCTTCCCTCAAATTACCCATGCCCATTCTTATGTTGCTGGGCAGGTACACAGTGGATCAGCTCAGATGTATTTATGTGGTCACTGCTTGGGCACTCACCTTTCTGCCTGGGGGGCCTGCATTGTCTGCCCATGCTGCCTAAGGCAGGAGATATGCAATCCCTGCATGGGCCACACTCAGGTCTCTGCCCTGAAGGGACAAAAGTTACAGCTCTCAGCAGCTGTGAAGTCTACCCTGCTTGGATACCTCCCACAACAGGCCTGGACTGCCACTGCTTCCCCTTTTCTAGAAGTCCAGCTTCATCAGCTACCTCCTTCCTGGGGGTGCCCAACTCTGTCTCCATGGGCCAACAAACCCACCAACTCTGTTTTTGTCTTCAGTGTTACAACTCTTGATGTATATTACAGATCTAGGAATCTAGGAGGTTCATAAAGCAGAGAACCCAGGTCCAAAGGATGCACTCTGCTTCAGGGTCTTGGTGGTCATGGGGTCCCAAAAAACCTCTATGAGAATGACACCTAATATGGGAAATCTGAACATATGGCCCTCCCAACAGGATCTCAAACTGACCAATCCTCTAAAAAGACCACAAGCCACTTAGGACTTTTGGGTAGATTACAAGCTGTTTATGTGTCTAGCAATCCAATCAATCTCTGCAAGGCATTTATGCAGATAGTAAATAGACTGATCAGTTGCAAAATTGTGGCCAGGCTAATCATTATGGGAGAATTACAAACCAGCTTCAGAAAGGGGATATATAAATGAAACCCACTGAACCACATCCATAGTGGATGTGGTTTAAGCAGAGCATCCAGACTAAGATAGACTAGAAAGAAAGGCATGGCAATTTACTTCCAAAAATTAGCAATGCAAACCCTTTGGATCACAACAGATTATTGTCCAATGTAGTGCTGGAAGATGAGCCCCTTAGGTTGGAAGACATTCAAAATACACAGTGGCCACAATAATGTACTCAAGCATACCAACGATTGTGAGGATGGTGAGGACTGAGCAAGGATGTGTTCTGTTGTACATGGGGTTGCCGTGAGCTGCAGCTGATTCAATGGTAATGAACCAAAACAAGGTAGGCTTTTCATTTCCTTCCAGGGAATTGGGAATAAGAAAGTGATCTGAAGCTAAAGTGCCTTAGAAATGTTTAAAATTTTAGAAAGTTAGTAAATAAGACAAGTTACAAAAAGCCAAAGATGAACAAAAGTAGAGGTTCAGTAAGTTATATTAGTGTATTTTCTGGATAAAAATTTTAAAGAGATTCTCCCAACCCTTGAGACCTTTGTGTGCAGCTCTAAGGATTTAGTATAAGATAGCAGTGGAAGGGTAAGAATAGACTTTAATAGCAATTTTTTCCAATTCAAATGCCCATTAGTATTAAAGTAAATAAACTATGGAGCATTATGCAGCAATGGGAATAAATCTTGTACAACTACAAAAAACAACATGGATAAAGACCTCACAAACAATATTCAGCAAACAAAAAGCCAGATATATGTTTATGTATTAAGATTCAAAAATAGGCAAAACTAATCCTTAGTGATAGGATAGTAGTTGGAGGAGGCATGGGTAATGTGACTGCAGAAAGCACAAGGGAGAACCTCTGGGGTATTGTGACTGTTCTTTTTACCTAGGCAATTCTTTCCATTGATGTATTCATGTTGGAAATTTATTCAGCTCTACTTTTATAATTTTTACCTTTTTATGTTTATTATACTTGAAAAATAGTATGTTTCTTTAGGTTCCTGAGGTCTCCAGATATAGACACTATACAATTTATTGGATCTTTTAATATCATTTTATATGAACAAATAAAATTATTATTTCCTAATTA
>NW_006922389.1:254310-277172 GCF_000298275.1 Orycteropus afer afer | reverse complement strand
AAAAAAAAAAAAAAACCTCACTACCATCAAGTCAATTCTGACTCATTAAGACCCCTTTTGGGTTTCTGAAGCATTAGGTAAGTCTTTACAGAAGTAGATTGCCCACTCTTCCTTCCACAGAGTAGCTGGTGTCTTTGAACTATCAGCCTTCTGGTTAGCAGTCAAATACCTTAGGCACTATGCCACCAGAGCTACTGATTTATGTTCATACAGAGTATATATTCTAACTTAAAAAAAGAAACCAATTTAAAGTGTGGTTATACAAATAGAAAAATCATTCTCCACTGGTACTTTCTCTTACATAAAAAACATTATTTCTCAGTTGCTATATTTACTTCAGAATTCAGGTTTTCAAATTGATTTACCAACCACTAGAATGGAATAGCAAAGCATAGAAAAATGGCTAAGAGCTTTGACTATGGACTAGATCTTAGGTACATGTTTTTACATCTCCAAACTTCACTTAGTTTATTTGCTAAATGAGGATAATCATAGTACTTACAATTGTCATGAGTGTCAGATGTGATCATGTGTATAAAATGATTAACCCAGTACCTAACACCAATTGAGAACCTCAAAAAAGTTAGCGATTATGAGCAGTGCTATTAATAGATTATATTAAATTGTCTTGAATAAAAGATTAGAAAGTATTTTATTCATAATCTTTTTAATTCTTCCTGAATGTGCCTGTATTTATCTAATTTTTTTTCCAGTGGTATAGTACAGTTTAATAATGTTTTACCACCATATCTTATTTAATACCCTAAAAACTTTCCCTGCTAGTGTTAAAAAACCCAAGAAAGACTACCTGATCTCTTTTTTGGTGTCTTCTTGTGTCATATATTAGGAACATTACATTAGAAAAACAAAAACGAACAAACAAGCAAAAATAAAAACAGCAGATGATCTTTTCCCAGTCATCACAGTAACCTGGATAAATTTTGGTGTGTTTGTCCAATAGACATGGTTACATGAGTGGTGAAATTATTATCCTTACTATTACAACTCCCTCTACTTTCTTGCTTTCATCTTTGTTCATGATTTCCCAACATCCTCCATTACATTGTTTTTCTTTACCAAATTGACCATTGATAGTTTCCTGGTTAGTCACATGTGATGTGTTGTTGTTGTTATGTGCCATCGATTCGGCCCCAACCCATTGTGACCCTCCTTGGGTTGCTGAGGCAGTATCACTATGGAAGTAGTTTTCCCAACCTTCCTTCCAAGGAGTGGCTGTTGGGTTTGAACTGTCAGCCTTCTGGTTAGCAGTCAAGTGCTTTAGGCACTATGCTACCAAAGCTCCTACATGTGATGTTGTGAACATTTAATAACTAGTCCTCCATGTGAGAAAAAGCCTTGATGTGTAACATTTGCTGTTGTGGAAGACCACTGATACCACTATTATTCAAATCTATGCACCCACCACCAAAGCTAAAGATGAGGAAATTGAAGATTTCTACCAATTTCTGCAGTCTGAATTGACTGAACACACAATCAAGATGTGCTGATTATCACTGGTGATGGGACTGCAAAAGATGGAAACAAAGAAGAATCACTCATAGTTGGAAAATATGACCTTGGTGTTAGAAATGACACTGAAGATCACATGATAAATTTTGCAAGACCAACAACTTATTCATTGCAAATACCTTTTCTCAACAACATAAGAGACAGTTATACACATGGACTTCAGCAGATGGAATACACAAGAATCAGATTGACTATATCTGTGGCAAGAGGTGATGGAGAAGTTCAATATCTTCAGCCGAAACAAGACCAGGAGCTGATTGTGGAATAGAATATCAACTGCTCATATACAAGTTCAAGTTGAAGTTAAAGACAATTAAAACAAGTCCCTGAGAGCCAAAACATGACCTTGATAATATCCTTCCTGAATTTAAAAAAAAAACAACAAAACTCACTGTTGTCGAGTCAGAGCCGACTCAAAGTGACCCCTCCTTGGGTTTCCGAGGCAGTATCACTACAGAAGTAGATTGCCCAACCTTCCTTCTGAGGAGTGGCTGGTGGGTTTGAGCCACCAACCTTCCTTCTGAGGAGTGGCTGGTGGGTTTGAGCCACCAACCTTCTGGTTAGAAGTCAAATGCCTTAGACACTATGCTACCAGAGCTCCTTTCCTGAATTTAGAGACCATTTGAAGAATAGATTTGATGGACTGAACAACAATGGCTGAAAACCAGAGGAACTGTGGGATGACATCAAGAAGATCATCCATGAGGAAAGCAAGAGGTCATTAAAAAGACAAGAAAGGAAGACAAGACCAAAATGTTGGTCAGAAGAGACTCTGAAACATGTCCTTGAGTGGAGAGTAGCTAAAGCAAATGGAAGAAGTGAAAAGATAAATGCTGAACAGAAGATTTCAAAGAGTACCCAAGCAGACAAAGCCAATTACTATAATGAAATGTGCAAAGACCTGGAGTTAGAAAACCAAAAGGGAAAAACACACTCAGCATTTCTCAAGCTGAAAGAACTAGGAAAAAATTTAACCCTCAAGTTGTAATATTGAAAGATTATATGGACATAATATTGAATGATGCAGGGAACATCAAAAGAAGATGGAAGGAATACACAGAGTCACTGTACCAAAAATAATTGGTCGATGTTCATCCGTTTCAGGAGGTAGCATATGTTCGAGAACCAATGGTATTGAAGGAAGAAGTCAAAGCTGCACTGAAGGAATTGGTGAAGAGCGGGGCTCCAGGAATTGATGGAATACCCATTGAGATGTTTCAACAAACAGATGTCCCACTGGAGGCACTCATTTGGTTATGCCAAGAGATATGGAAGACAGCAACCTGGCCAACTGACTGGAAGAGATCCGTTATTTGTACCTATTCCAAAGAAAGGTGATTCCACAGAATGTGGAAATTAACAAACAATATCATTAATATCACATGCAAGAAACACTTACTGAATATAATTCAAAAATAGTTGCAACAGTGTATTGACAGAGAGCTTCCAGAAATTCATGCTGGATTCAGAAGATGACGTGGGATGAGGGATATCATTGCTGATTTCAGATGGATCTTAGCTGAAAGTAAAGAATACCAGAAAGATGTTTACTTATGTTTTATTGACTATGTAATAGCATTTAATTTTGTGGATCATAACAAATTATGGATAACATTGAGAAGAATGGGAATTCCAGAACACTTAATTGTACTCATGAAGAACTTGTATATAAACCAGGAGGTTGTCATTTGAACAGAACAAGGCGATACTGCATATTTCAAAATCAAGAAGGGAGTGTGGCAAGGTTGTATCTTTTCACCATACTTATCCAATCTACATGCTGAGCAAATAATCCAAGAAGTTGGACTATATGAAGAAGAATGTGGCATCAGGATTGGAGGAAGATTCATTTACAACTTGTGATTCACAGATAACACAATTTTCCTTGCTGAAAGTGTGGATGACTTGAATCACTTATTGATGAAGATTAAAGACTACAGTCTGCAGTATGGAGTACAACTCAATATAATGAAAACAAAAATCCTCACAACTAGTACAATAAACAGCTTCACAATAAATGGAGAAAAGATTGAAGTTGTCAAATATTTCATATTACTTGGTTCTATAATCAACACCAATGGAAACAGCAGTCAAGATATCAGATAATGTATTGCATTGGGCAAATCTGCTGCAAAAACTTCTTTCAAGTGATAAAGAGCAAAGGTCTCTTTGAAAACTAAGGTGCCCCTAACCCAAGTCATGGAATTTTCAATCACCTCTTAGGCATGTGAGAGCTGGACAATGAGTAAGGAAGCCTGAAGAAGATTTGATGCTTTTGAGTTATGGTATTGGAGAAGAATGCTAAGAGTACCACAGTCTGCTAAAAGGACTAACAAATCTGTCCTGGAAAGAGTGCAACTGGAATGCTTCTTGGAAGTGAGAATGGCCAGACTTCGTCTCACCTCCTTTGGTCATGTTGTCAGAAGGAACCATTCTCTGGAGAAAGATATCATGCTTGGTAAAGTGGAAGGTCAATGAAGAAGGGGAAGACCCTCAATGAAATGGATAGACACAATGACTGCAACAATGGGCTCAGGTACAGCAAGGATCATGGAGCTGGCACAGGACCAGGCAGTGTTTCATTCTTCTGTGTATAGGGTTGCTATGAGTCAGAGGTGACTCCACAGCACCTAACAACAACAACAACATAATGCCACCCTGGTCCATTTGAAGCTACCATCATGATATCACTGAGCAAAGAATTGGTAAGAGATGCATACAATCTGCTCTGAACGTTGGAGATAAGCAGCTTCAACACTGTGCTAGCTCAACTCAACTATCTCCTCCCTTCCTCCTTCCCTTTCTCCCTTTCTTCTTTCTTCCTTCCTTCTTCCACTTCCTCCCCCTTAACCTTTTAGAGACACTATTTATTCAATAGTTTGTTCTCTTTCATCTACTAACTCACCTTAAACCTGCTCAGGCTTTGTTAATGCCCTTTCTCCAGGCACTGTAAGAAAGCTTCACGTGTCCACCACGTGGAAAAATCTCTTGGTTTGCTTTTTAACACACAGGACTACACTTGCCAGTCATTGAGAACACTATGGACTATTGACTTCACTCTTTTTTTCAGAATGTGAGTACTTTTTATAGGTCAATTCACCAGTTTTGTTTTGTTTTGTTTTTAAATAATTATATGAAAGTAAGGTAAGGGGTGGGACCCAGGCCCCACCCACAAGAGGCAGGAAAGTGGGTGAAAGGAAAGCCAAGCCAGTGGAACTAGATAGAGCAAGCAGCAGCAGAGATCTAGGTAAGGTAAGGGGAAGATGGAGAGGTTTCAAATAGCTAAGGGAAACAAACTTGTCTCTTTGTCATACTGTGGTGGCTTGCATGTTGCTTTGAGGCTTGAGGTTGTGCCACTGGTGTTTTGAACACCAGCAGGGTTGCTTGCATATGGTGCACAGGTTTCAACGCAGCTTACGGACTGAGACAAACTAGGAAGAAGGAAGAAGCCATTCACGTTTCAAAGAATTGGTCAGGGAAAACCTTATGAATAGCAGAGAAACACTGTCTGATACATTATTGTCCAATTTTATGAATAGCCCAGAAACATTGTCCAATACAGTGCAGGAGAACAAGCCCCTTACGTTGGAAGCCTCTCAAAATAGAACTAGGAAAAAGCTGCATCATCCAAGTAGATACAACCTTACTGATGTGGATAAACTAAAGCTTTCTAGACCTCCAACTGCTGGTGTGACACAACTCGGATTGAGGAGAAACAGCTCCAAACATCCATTAATAATTAGAATGTGGAACATACAAAGTATGAATCTGGGAAAATTGGAAGGTGTCAAAAATGAGACAGGATGCATAAAGATTGATATCGTAGGCATTAGGGAGCTGAAATGGACCAATTTGGGGCATTTTGAATCAGACAACCATATGATCTACTATGCTGGGAATGACAATTTGAAGAGGAATGGTGTGGCATCCATCATCACAAAGGGTATTTCAAGATCTGTCCTGAAGTATAATGCTGTCAGTGATAGGATAATATCCATACTCCTACAAAGGAAGACCAGTTAATACTGTTGTTGTTCTTGTTGTGTGTCATAAAGTCAGACCCGACTCATAGCGACCCCTCCTTGGGTTTCCGAGGCAGTATCACTACGGAAGTAGATTGCCCCATCTTCCTTCCAAGGAGTGGCTGGTGGGTTTGAACTGCCAGCCTTCTGGTTAGCAGTCAAGTGCCTTAGGCACTACGCTACCAGAGCTCCTAGTTTATACATCAACCACCAAAGTCAAAGAAGAGGAAATTGAAGAATTTTATCAACTTCTGCAGTCTGAAATTCACCCAACATGCAATCAAGATGTGTTAATTATCTCTGGTTACTGGAATGCAAAAGTTGGAAACAAACAAAAATCACCAGTAGTTGGAAAAGATGGCCTTGGTAATAATAATAATGCTGGAGATCACTTGATAGAATTTTGTAAGACCAACTTATTCATTGCAAATACCTTTTTTCAACTACATAAATGGTGGCTATACACTTGGACTTCACCAGATGGAGTACACAGGAATCAGATCAAGTACATCTGTGGAAAGAGGCAATAAAGAAGCTCAATATCTTCAGTCAAAACTAGGCTCTGAGCTGACTGTGGAACAGACCACCAACTGCTCATATGCAAGTTCAACTTGAAGTTGAAGACAATTAAAATAAGTCCACAAGAACCAAAATATGACCTTGTATATATCCCTCCTGAATTTAGAGACTATCTAACGAATAGATTTGATGGATTGAACACCAATGACTGAAAACCTGAAGAATTGTGTGATGACATCAAGAACGTCATTCACAAAGAAAACAAGAGGTCTTTACAAAGACAAGAAAAGAAGAAAAGACCAAAATGGGTGTCAGAAGAGACTCTGAAACTTGCCCTTGAGCAGAGGGTGGCTAAAGTAAATGGAAGAAATTACAAGCTAAAAGAGCCGAGCAGAAGATTTCAAGGAGGACCTCAACCAGACAAAGCCAATTGCTATAATAAAATGTGCAAAGACCTGGAGTTAGAAAACCAAAAAGGAAGAACATGTTCAGGATTTCTCAAGTTGAAAGAACTGAAGAAAAAAATTTAGGCCTCGAGTTGCAATATTGAAAGATTCTATGGGCAAAATAATGAATGATGCAGGAAGCATCAAAAGAAGATGGAAAGAATATACAGAGTCACTGTACCAAAAAGAACTGGTCCATGTTCATCCATTTCAGGAGGTAGCATATGCTCAAGAACCAATGGAACTGAAGGAAGAAGTCAAAGCTGCACTGAAGGAATTGGTGAAGAACAAGGCTCCAGGAAATGACAGAATACCCATTGAGATGTTTCAAAAAACGGATGCACCATTGGAGGCACTCCCTCGGTTATGCCAAGAGATTTGGAAGACAGCTACTTGGCCAACTGACTGGAAGAGATCCATATTTGTACCCATTCCAAAGAAACTGACTCATACAGAATGTGGAAAATATTGAATAATATCATTAATATTGCATGCAAGTAAAATCTTACTGAAGATAATGCAAAAAGAGTTTTAGCAGTATATTGATAGAGAACTTCCAGAAGGGCAAGCTGGATTCATAAGAGGTGTGGAACAAGGGATATCATTGTTGATGTCAGATGGATCTTGTCTCAAAGCAAAGAATACCAGAAAGATGTTTGCTTATGTTTTATTGACTGTGCAAAAGCATTTGACTGTGTGGATCATAAGAAACTGTGGATGACATTGAGAAGAATTGTACTCCTGAGGAACCTGTACATAAACCTGGAGTCTGTCCTTTGAACAGAACAAGGGGATACTGCATGATTTAAAATCAAGAAGGGAGTGCATCAGGGTTGTATCCTTTCACCATATTTATTCAATCTATTTGCTGAGCAAATAATCCGAGAAGCTGGACTATATGAAGAAAAACGTGGTATCAGGATTGGAGGAAGAATCATTAACAACCTGTGATACTCTGATGACACAATTTTGCTTGCTGAAAGTGAGGATGACTTGAAGCACTTACTGATGAAGATTGAAGAATATAGTCTGAAGTGTGGATTGCATCTCAATATAAAGAAAACAAAAATCCTCACAACTTAACCTGTAAGCAGCATCATGATAACTGGAGAAAAGATTGAAGTTGTCAAAGATTTCACATTGCTCGATTCTAGAATCAATGCCAATGGAAGCAGCAGTCAGGACATCAGACGATGTATAGCACTGGGCAATTCAGCTGCAAAGGACCTCTTTCAAGTCTGAGGAGCAAAATTATCTCCTTGAGGACTAAGGTGTGTCTGACACAAGCTATGATATTTTCAATCACCTCATATGCATGTGAGAGCTGGACAAGGAATAAAGAAGACCGAAGAAGAATTGTTCCTTTTGAGTTGTGGTGCTGGTGAAAAATGCTGAAAGTACCATGGACTGCTAAAAGAACTAACATATCTTTCGTGGAGGAAGTGCAGCCAGAATGCTCCTTAGAAGCGGGAATGGCCAGACTTTGTCTCACCTACTTTGGTCATGTCATCAGAAGGGATCATTCCCTGGAGTAATATTTCATGCTTGGTAAGGTAGAGTGTTGAGGAAAGAGGGGAAGACCCTCAATGAGTTGAACTGACACAGTGGCTGCGATGATGGGCTCAAGTAAAGCAAGGATTGTGGAGCTGGCGTGGGACCTGGCAGTGTTTTGTTCTGCTGTGCATAAGGTCACTTATGAGTCAGAGACGACTCGAGGGAACCTAACAACAACATGAAAGTAGCCCTTATTAGTTGTTAATGAATTAAAAGGAAAAATATAAACTAAACTTAAAAAGAAAAAAGAATGTTAATTCTCTGAAAATACGTGGTTGGCAAAATTGTCATTGAAAATTTAATCATTTTGAAGAGATAATACAAGAGTGTTGGTAAGAAAACACTACTGAACAGTTTGTTTTTGGTTTATATACTTATCTTTTTCCAGGACAGAGAGAATTATCAGAAAAAACTCAAATATTTTCTAGTATAAAAAAACATTTATTCTGTTGTCTGATATTTGAAGAGTTATTTCTAGAGTGAAACAAATTTCCTTTTGTGAATTATATATCAAAAAGTTAAAATCTAAATGAAATATCTTTGCAGTATTTACTGAATGAGGGATTTATTTCAGCCACTTTGGTGAACACAAATCTGTCTTTACTTGTCTTCAATTTCTCAAATCTTTCCGAGTATCAGACTGTGGTCTTTAGATCTGTTGCCAGCATAATAGATTGGTCGGGACACTTCTATTTTTAAAATTAGATCCAACACCAGCCAACATTCACACAGAGTAGTCCTGTGTGACATCATTCCCTGAAGACATGAAACTATAGCTTTTCTGAGTGATGCTCCAAAGCACATAAATTTGCCTGTCACTATGGTATATGTCAGATACCATTTGAAAACTTTCTTTAACCTTCAAATGGTTTTAAAACATTTTTCTTAGAAACATCTTGTTTAATTAGCTACATTTTATTAGACTTCAATCTGACAATTTTATTTATAAAAGTATGCTTTCAGAATACCATGTAATCAATTTCAAATTATTAGTATTACTTTCAGAAGTATACTATAGTTTAAATTTGGAATGACATTTTAAGCACGTACTCTATGTATGTGTTATATCTTGAAGAAAATATCTCCATGAAGTACCTTCATTAATCACAGTTCTCCTGCATGGGAAGTTCAATTCTTCTCATTCAATTGGTACTATGACAGGCATTCAGAGAGACTGATTATCCAAGGATTTGAGCTTGTGTGTCTGTCTCCAAAGCCTGAGTCTTCGAAGGCCTTTAAAATGCACTATGTTGTTGTTGTTGTTGTTGTTAGGTACCATCAAGTCGGTTTTCAACTCATGGACCTTATGGACAACAGCCTAAAACTCTGTCCAATCCTGTGCCAGCCTCACAATTCTTGTTATACGTGATCCCATCATTTCAGTCACTGTGTCAATCCATCTTGTTAAGAATCTTCCACTCTTTAGTTGACCCTCCACTGTACCACGCATAATATCCTTATCCATGGAATGATCCTTTCTGACAAGATGACCAAAGTAGGTGAGACAAAGTCTGGTCATTCTTGCTTGCAAGGAGCATTCTGGCTCCACTTCTAGGATAGATCTGTTACTTCTTCTGACAGTCCATAGAACTTTCAGTATTTTTCGTGAACACCACAACTCAAAAGCATCAACCCTTCATTGGTTGTCCTTATTCATTGTCCAGCTTTCATATGTATATGAGGTGATTGAGAATACTATGGCTTGGGTTAGGTCCACCTTAGTCTTAAAAGAGGCATCTTTGCTCTTCAGCACTTTAAGAGGTCTTATGCAATAGATGTGCCCAATGCAATATGTCATCTGATTTCTTGACTGCTGCTTCTATGACTGTTAATTGTGGACCTAAGCAATTCAAAATCTCTTATGACTTCAATCTTTTCTCCATTTATCGTGATGCTGCTTATTGGTGCACTTGTGAGGATTTTTGTTTTCTTTATGCTGAGGTGTAATCCATCATGCAGACTGTAGTCTTCAATCTTCATCGGTAAGTGCTTCAAGTTATCTTCACTCTCAACAAGCAAGGTTGTGTCATCTGCATAATGCAGGTTATTAATGAGCCTTCCTCTAATACTGATGCTACGTTCTTCTTCAAATAGTCCACCTTCTTGGATTATTTTCTCAGCATACAGATTGTATACTATCATGAAAAGATACAACTATGATGAACTCTCTTCCTGATTTTAAACCATGCAGTATCCTCTTGTTTGAATGACAGCCTCCTGGTCTATGTACAGGGTCCTCAGGAGCATAATTAAATATTTTAGGATTCCTGTTCTTCTCAATGTTATCCACATAATCGATGGTATTGCATAATCAATAAAACAAAAGTAAACATTTTCTAGACATTCTTTGCTTTCAGACAAGATTCACCTGTCATCAACAATGATATCCCTTGTTCCACATGCTCTTCTGAATCCAGCTTACATTTCTGGAAGTTCTCTGTCAATATACTGCTGCAACTGTTTTTGAATTATCTTCAGCAAGATTTTACTTGTGTGTGTTATTAATATTATCATTCAATAAGTTTTAAATTCTGTGGGATCACCATTCTTTTGAATGGGTTGTTGTTGTTGTTAGGTGCCGTCGAGTCATCTCTGACTCATAATGACCCATTGCATGGCAGAACAAAACACCACCCAGGCCTGTGCCAGCTCCATGATCCCTGCTATACTTGAGCCCATCGCCACTTCCACTCTGTCAGTCCATCTAGCTGAGGGCCTTCTCTTTTGTCGGCCCTCCACCTTACCAAGCATGACATCTGCAAAAACGGCAAGGAGGCCACTTGTTCTGATCTCCTCTAATCCCACAATAGGAAGACAGGATTACCAGCAGTAATCCAAGGCCTATTCCTGCCAGGCCAGACATGCTGCCTCCCTCCAGCCCTTTCACCAACCGTTCCTCCCAAAGCACCCACCACCTCTCTCCTGGGTTTGATAATTCACTGCAGTGGCCACACAGAACTCCCGGATTATGGGGTTTATTAGGGAAGCACCAGGCTACAACTCAAATTCAGGAAGAACGCTCAGTCTCTCTCCCAGCCCACCATCCCTCAGCCAACAGTCTCTCACAGTCTCTCTCCCAGCAGTGCGTGTCCCTCGGTGTCTCACTCAGCAATGCGTGTCTCTTGCGTCTCTTTCCCAGCAATGCATGTCTCAGGAGCCCATGTCTCTTTTAGCAGCATGTCTTCCTCAACCAGCAGTAAGAAAGAGTTCTGCCTCTAGGAGGCCTCCTTTTGAGCCCGGCATGTGGTCAAACTAGTCAATCATAGCATCAGAACTCTAAGCACCTGAGAGAGAGTGGGCACCTCCCAGAACATTGTTTTGTGCCACTCCCAACAGAAATACTCCAGGTGGACAACTTCAGCAATCAGGAGCTCCTCAGTTGCTCATAGCAAATCCCACCTTGGAGTTTACAAACACTTATGGGTAGAAAAGCCACACTAAGTAATTTACTACACCGCAACATCCTACTCCAGGGAATGGTCCCTTCTGACATGACCGAAGTATATAAGACAAAGTCTGACTATTCTTACTTCCAAGGAGCATTCCAGCTGCACTTTCTCCAGGACAGATTGGTTAGTTCCTTTAGCAGTCCATGATACCTTCAGCATTCATCACCAACACCACAACTCAAAAGCATCAATTCTTCTGTCTTCCTTATTGATTGTCCAGCTCTCACATGCATATGAGGCAATTGAAAATGCCATGCTTGTGTTAGGCACACCTTAGTCCTCAAGGCACACCAAGTCCTTCTTAAGGAGACATCTTGTTTCTTCAGCACCTGAAAGAGGTCCTTTGCAGCCGGTTTGCCTAGTGGTATACATCATCTGATGTCCTGACTTCTGTTTCCATTAGCATCAATTGTAGAATGAATCAATGCTAAATTTTTGACAACTTCAATCTTTTCTCCATTTATCATGATTCTACTTATTGGTCCAGTTATGAGGATTTTTGTTTTCTTTATATTGTGACATAATCCACACTGCAGACTATATTCTTCAACTTTCGTCAGTAAGTGCTTCAAGTCATCCTCACTTTCTGGAAGCAAAGTTCTGTCATCAGCATATCACAGGTTGTTAATGATTCTTCCTCCAATCCTGATGCCATGTTCTCCTTCATATAAACTAGCTTCTTGGATTATTTGCCCAGCATATAGATTGAATAAGTATGGTGAAAGGATGCAATCCTGATGCACTCCCTTCTTGATTTGAAACCATTCAGTGTCCTCTTGTTCCATTCGAATGACAGCCTCCTGGTCTATGTACAGGTTTCTCATGAGTACAATCAAGTGTCCTGGAATTCCTATTTTTCTTAATGTTATCCACAGTTTGTTATGATTCACAGAATCAGATTCTTTGGTATAGTCAATAAAACACAAGTAAACATCTTTCTGGTATTCTTTCCTTTGAGCCAAAAGCCATCTGACATCAGTAATGATATCCCTTGTTCTACCTCCTCTTCTGAATCCAGCTTGCACTTCTGGAAGTTCTCTGTCAATATACTGCTACAACCATTTTGAATTATCTTCAGTAAGATTTTACTTGCATGCAATATTAATGACAGTGTTCAATAATTCCCACATTCTGTGAGACCCCCTTTCTTAGGTATGGGTAAAAATATGGATCTCTGCCTGTCAGTTGGCCAGGCAGCTGTCTTCCAAATTTCTTGGCATAGTCAAGTGAGTGCCTCAAGTGGGGCATCCACTTGCTGAAACATTTCAGTGGTTATTCCGTCAATTCCTGGAGTCTTGTTCTTCACCAATTCCTTCAGTGCAGCTTTGACTTCTTCCTTCAGTTCCATTGGTTCCTGAAGATGTGCCACCTCCTGAAATGGATGAAGATTGACCAGTTCTTTTTGGTATAGTGACTCTGTGTATTCCTTCCATCTTCTTTTGATGCTTCCTGCATCATTCAATATTTTGCCCATAGGATAATATTGCAACTTGAAGCCTAAATTTTTCCTCAGTTCTTTCAGCTTGAGAAATGGCAAGTGTATTCTTCCCTTTTGGATTTCTAATTCCAGGTTTTTGCATATTTTTAAATAATAATTGGCTTTGTCTTCTCAAGATGCTCTTTGAAATCTTCTGTTCAGCTCTTTTATCTTGTCATTTCTTCCATTTGCTTTAGCTATTCTCCGCTCAAGGGCAAGGTTCAGAGTCTCTTCTGACACCCACTTTGGTCTTCTCTTCCTTTCTTCTATTTTTAATGACCTCTTGTTTTCTTCATGGATGATGTTCTTGATGCCATCCCACAATTCCTCTGGCTTTTGGTCATTGGTGCTCAATGCATCAAATTTATTCTTCAGATGGTCTCTAAGTTTAAGAGGGATATATTCAAGGTCATATTTTGGCTCTTGTGGACTTGTTTTAATTGTGTTCAACTTCAAGTTGAACGTGCATATGAGCAGTTGATGGTCTGTTCCACAATCAGCTCCTGGACTGGTTTTGACTGCAGATATTGAGCTTTTCCATCACCTCTTGCTACAGATGTAGTCACTCTGATTCCTGTATACTCCATCTGGTGAAGACCACGTTTATAGCTGCCATTTGTGTTGTTGAAAAAAGGTATTTGCAATGAATAAGTCATTGGTCTTGCAAAATTCTATCATGTGATCTCCAGCATTATTTCTATCACCAAGGCCTAATTTTCCAACTACCAGTGATTCTTCTTTGTTCCAACTTTTGCATTTCAGTCACCAGTGATAATTAACATCTTGATTGCATGTTTGGTCAATTTCAGACTGCAGAAGCTGATAAAAATCCTCATTTTCCTCATCCTTGACTTTTGTGGTTGGTGCATATATTTGTATAATAGTAGTATTAAGTGGCATTTCTTGTAGCCATATGGATATTATCCTATCACTGACTGCACTGTACTACAGGACAGATCTTTACACATCCTTTGCAATGATGAATGCCATGCCATTCCTCCTCAAATTGTCATTCCCAACATAGTAGATCATTTGGTTGTCTGATTAAAAATGGCCAAAACTGGTCCATTTCAGCTCCCTAATGCCTAGGATATCAATCTTTATGCATTTTATTTCATTTTTGACAACTTTTAATTTTCCTAGATTCATACTTTGCACATTCCATGTTCTTAATATTAATGGATATTTGTAGCCGTTTCTCCTTAATTTGAGTCATGCCACCTCAATAAGTCGAGGTCTCTAAAGTTTTAATTCCCTCTCTCTCCTGCCTGTGGAGTTGGGCCCTGCCTCTCAGCCCCTTACCTGGATCCTACACTTTGTCATCCCCAGTGGTTCCCTCCCTTTCCTCCCTCAGGGATTGGGTCCTGCCTGCCCTTCAAATGGGTACAAATATGGATCTCTTCCAGTCAGTTGGCCAGGTATCTGTCTTCCCAATTTCTTGGCATAGATGAGTGAGTGCCTCCAGCATGACATGTGTGTTGAAACATCTCAATGGGTATTCCATCAATTCCTAGAGCCTTGTTTTTTGCCACTTCCTTCAGTGAACTTTCAACTTCTTTCTTTAACACCATTGGTGCTTCATCATATGTCATCTCCTGAAATAGATGAACATTGACCAATTCTTTTTGGTACAGTCACTCTGTGTATTCCTTCCATCTTCTTTTGATGTCTCTTGCATCATTCAATATTTTGCCCATAGATTCTTTCAATATTACAACACGATACTTGAATTTTTTTTTTCAATTGTTTTAGCTTGAGAAATTCCTAGTGCTTTCTTCCTATTTGTTTTTCTAACTCCAAGTCTTTGCACATCTCATAATAATTGACTTTATCTTCTCAAAATGCTCTTTGAAATCTTCTGTTCAGGTGTTTTATCTTGTCGTTCCTTCCATTTGCTTTAGCCACTCTCTGTTCATGGGCAAGTTTCAGAGTCTCTTCTGACATCCATTTTTTCTTTTCTTCCTTTTCCTGTCTTTTTAACAATGTTTTGCTTTCCTCAGGGGTGTTGTTCTTAATGTTATCCTACAATTTTTCATTGATGTTCAATGTATAAAAGCTATTATTTATCTTGTCTCGAAATTTAGGAGGGATATAAACAAAGTCATATTTTGGCTCCCGTGGACTTGTTTTAATTGTCTTCAGCTTCATCTTGAAACTGCATAGGAACAGTTAGCTCCTGACCTTGTTTTGGCTGAAGATATTGAGCTTCTCCATCACCTCTTTCCACAGATGTAGTCGATCTTATTCCTATATGCTCCATCTGGAGAAGTCCATGTGTGTAGCCACTGTATATGTTGTTGAAAAAGATATTTGCAGTGAATAAGTCATAGGTCTTTCAAAATTCTATCATGCGATCTCCAGTGTCATTTCTATCACTAAGACCATATTTTCCAACTACTGGTAATTCTTTTGTTTCCAACTTTTGCATTCCAATCATCAATAATAATGAACACATCTTGATTGCATGTTTGGTCAGACTGTAGAAGTTAGTAAAAAATCTGCAATTTCCTTCTCTTTGCATTTTGTGGTTAATGTGTAAATTTGAAAAATAGTATTATCTGGTCTTCCTTGTAGGCATATGGATATCATCCTATCACTGACAGCATTGTACTTCAGGATAGATCTGGAAACATTTTTTGTGATGATGAATGCCATGTCATTTCTTCAATTTGTCATTCCTGTCATAGTCGATCATATGGTTGTCTTATTCAAAATGGCCAAACCCAGTTCATTTCATCTCACTGATGCCTTATACAGTGATCTTTATGCATCCCATTTCATTTTGACAATCTCCAACTTTCCTGGATTCATGCATCATACATTCTATGTTCCGATTATTAGTGGATGTTTGCAGCTGTTTCTTCCTATTTTAAGTCATGCCACATCAGCAAATGGAGGTCCTGAGAGCTTTACCCCATCCATGTCATTAAGGTTGACTTTACTGTGAAGAGACAGCCTTTTCTCAGTCATATTTTGATTGTCTTCCATCCTGAGAGGCTCATATTCCAGCACTATATTGGATAATATTTCAGGGTATTCAGAAAGTTTTCCAGTAATATATGAGACAGTATTTCACTGCTATTCATAAGATTTTCTCTGGCTAATTCTTTGAGAAGTGCATGGCCCCTTTCTTCCTCTGAGTCTATTAGTCCAGAAGTTCTGCTGAAACCTGTCCACCATGAGTGACCCTACTAGTATTTAAAATATTGGTGGCATACTTTTCAGCCTGCTATTCTCTTATTATTAGTATTATTAATCAGGTAAACATGTGGTGGTAAGAACATTCAATTCTAGGATACATATCCATGAACATTTCCCACAGTAAGTAATAAAATAAATATTTTAATGTTTCAGAAAGGCTACAACCATATAAAAATGAAAGGCATTTGTTATTTAAATAAAACCTGATTTTACTAACTTTGTTTTTCATTTACTTTTGAAAGTATATGAAGATAGCTATGCATCCTTAATGGGTCTGACACACTACAGATGTAATTGGTTCTGAGTTCTTTAATAATATACCTGGGAAGTTTACAAATCATAGAATTTTTAGTTTTCTGCTTAGCAGTGTTATTATTTGGAGAGAAAGAATTATACTTTAAAATCAGAAATGTTATCATTTGATGTAATTTTTTAGGAAATTTATACCTCCAAATCTTACATGTAGATTCATTCAAAGTTGACTTCTCAAGATTCATTTTATAAAATCAGTAAATTACCTTATAGAAAGAAGGTATTGATTTCACTGCTCTCATAGAACTTTCCCAAGGGACTGAGTATTTTCCAAATATAAAGGAGTTGTCATTCACTACTCAGTGACAGATTTCCTTGGTGTTTCTTATCACTTATGTTCTTCATTTACCCCTTCAATCCAATTATAATGAATTTTACCATCTACAAAAAGGTAAAAGTCAAATGCCTCAAAAACATAATGACTAACCTTATTATTTTTTAAAATAAATATCAGATGTCATCCACAAAGTAAGTGTATCTTCTTTTTCTTCTCTTTTAATGTGATGTAGGATATGTCTTTGACAATGAGTAATTTTGGCAAAAACAAAATCTTATGTGTTACTCTTAATAGCTTATCTTAGTGTCAGTCATCTTTTTGAAAGATTTGGATAATTTTGTTAATGAACAGAAAGACCTTCCCCTCAGGATACAAGACTGAAAATCCTATTAGCTTTGGTAGAATGACTTTGGACAACTTTATTCCTTTGTTCTGTTGTTGGAAAAATAGACGTAACATAATGAAATCATAACGATAGTTTCTTGTTCAAAATTCTTCAGGCTTTTTAAAATTTATTAGATTCTTTATGAACTTTTGGTATATTTTGCATGGTTTACATTATTTTTCTACTCTTTGCCATTGATGGCATACAATTGTCTATTGGCTAGAATGGTGGGATAACAATAGGTAAAATTCTATTATCTAATAAAGGACTTTTCTTTCAAAAGGAAAGAAATAAAAGGGTAAATTTAGAAAGTTATAGGCTCCTGATCTGTATCTTAAATTGTGTCATTGACTCAGTCATTTCCTTCACTTTCAAAAAGTTAATTACAGCTTATTTCTGCTATATAATAATACTTGCTACCACAACAAAAGTAGAGTTATGGGACTAAATGCTCCATGAAACTGAAATAATTTATGTAAAGCATTTAGTAAAGTGTCCTCACAGAAGTTTATTGTTGTTAGGTGCCATTAAGTGAGTGCCAACTCATAATGACCCTATGTACAATAGAACTAAACACTGCCTGGTCCTGCACCAGCCTCATAATTCTTCCTATGTCTAACCCCATTGGTGCAGCCACTTTATCAATCCATATCATTAAGGGCCTTCCCCTTTTTTGCTGACCATTTCCTTTACCAAGCATGACATCATTCTCCAGGGAGTTTCACCTTCTGACAACATGACCAAAGTAGGTGAGATGAAGTCGGGTCATTCTTGCTTCCGAGGACCATTCCTGCTGCACTTTTCCAGGACAGATTTGTTTGTTCTTCTGGTAGTCCATGGTTCATTCAGTATTCTTTGCCAACACCACAACCTAAAGGCATTAACTCTTTATTCAGTCTTCCTTGTTCATTGTCCAGCTCTCACATGCATATGATTGAAAACACATGGCTTAAGTTAGGCACAACTTAGTCTTCAGAGAGATAGCTTTGCTCTTCAGCACTTTAAAGAGGTCTTTTGCAGAGATTTGCCTAGTGAAATACATCATGCCACGTTTTGACTGCTGTTTCCACTGGTGTTGATTGTGAAAACAAGTACTATGAAACCTTTGATAACTTCAATCTTTTCTGCATTTATCATGATGCTGCTTATTGGTCCAGTTGTGTGGATTTCTGTTTTCTTTATATTGATGTGCAATCCATACTGCAGACTGTAGTGTAATCTTCATCAGGAAGTGATTCAAGTCATCTTCACTTTTAGCAAGCAAAGTTGTGTTATCTGCATATTGCAGGCTGTTATTGAGTTTTCCTCCAATCCTGATGTCACATTCTTCTTCATATAGTCCAGCTTCTTGGATTATTTGCTCAGTATACAGATTGAGAACGCATGGTAAAAGGATACAACCCTGACACATTCCCTTCCTGATTTTAAAACATTCAGTATCCTCTTGTTCTGTTTAAACAATTCCTGGTCTATGTATAGGTTCCTCATGAGCACAATTAAGTGTTCTGAAATTCCCATTCTTCTCAATGTTATCCATAATTTGTTATGATCCACACAATTGAATGCTTTTATATAGTCAATAAAACACAAGTAAACCACTTTCTGGCTTTCTTTGCTTTCAGCCAAGATCCACTCATTTATCAGTTTATTTTACTTTGATGGCTTGTGTGTTGCTGTGAGGCTGGAGGCTGTGTCACTGGTAATTCTAATATCAGCAGGGCCTCCCATAATGGACAGGTGTCAGAGGAGCATCCAGATGAAGATAGACTTGGAAGAAGAAAGGGGCCATCAACCTCTCAAAAAATTGGCCAGTGAAAACCTTATGAATAGAAGTGAAATGTTGTCTGATATATTACTGGGACACTTAAGGAATAGCTCTGAAACATTGTCCAATACAGTGTTGGAGAATGAGGCCTACAGGTCAGAGGTACTCAAAATACAACCAGAGAAGAGCTGCCTCCTCAAAGTAGAGTCGACTTTAATGATGTGGATGGAGTAAAGCTTTTTGAACCTCCATTTGCTGATATGACACTACTCAAATGTGAAGAAACAGCTGCAAACATCCATTAAAAATTGGAACATGGAATGTATGATGTATGAATCTAGGAAAATTGAAAGTTGTAAAAAATGCAATGGAATGCATAAAGATTGAGATCCTAGGCATTAGTAAGCTGAAAAGGATTGGTTTTGGCCATTTTAATCAGATAAACATATGATTTACTGTGCCAGGAATGACAAATTGAAGAAGGATGGTGTGGCATTCTTTGTCACAAAGAATGTTTCAAGATCGATCCTGAAGTACAATGCTGTCAGTGGCAGGATAATATCCATATGCCTACAAGGAAAACTAGTTAATAATACTATTATGAAAATTTATGCACCAACCACCAATGCCACAGAGGAGGAAACTGAAGATTTTTATCACCTTTTACAGTCTGAAATGGACCAAATATGCAATCAAGATGGTGATTGGAATGCAAAAGTTAGAAACACAGAAAACCACAGGTAGTTGGAAAATATGGTTTGATAATAGAAATGATGCTAGAGATTGCATGATAGAATTTTGCAAGACCAATGATTTATTTTTTGTAAGTACCTTTTTTCCACAACATAAATGGCAGAAAGATAGATAGATTCTATGAACAATATATAGAATGATGCAGGAAGCATCAAAAGAAGATGGAAGGAATACACAGAGTCACTGTACCAAAAAGAATTGGTCAATGTTCATCCATTTCAAGAGGTGGCATATGATCAAGAAGCAATGGTACTGAAAGAAGAAGTTGAAGCTTCACTGAAGGAACTGGCAAAAAACAAGGCTCCAGGAAATGATGGAATACCCATTGAGATGTTTCAACAAAGAGATGCCACCTTGGAGGTACTCACTTGGCTATGCAAGAGATTTGGAGGACAGCTACCTGGCCAATTGACTGTAAGAGATACATATCTGTACCCATTCGAAAGAAAGATGATCCCATAGAATGTAGAAATTATCAAACAATATCATTAATATTGCATGCAAGTAAAATCTAACTGAAGATAATTCAAAAACGGTTGCAGCAGTATATTGACAGAGAACTTCCAAAAACACAAGCTGGATTCACAAGAGGATGTGGAACAAGATATCATTGCTGATGTCACATGGATCTTCACTAAAAGCAAAGCATTCTGGTTACCTAGTGCTGCTCTGACAAGAATATACCACAAATGGGATGGCCTACATACAGGGTTCAGGCATGCTATAAACTAGAGACCATTCCCAAAGCTGCTGCCTATATATGAGAAGTGGACCACATCCCTAAAGCAGCTACTCAGCTGCTTGTGGTAGATCCCACCATGGAGTTGATTGCCAGTCTCATCATGGGGAATAACTATCACCAGCTGCCCAGCCACTCAATTAGGCCCAACGAAGTTGATATTCAACTTTAACTACCACACAAAGAATACCAGGGAGATGTTTACTTGAGTTTTATTAACTATGCAAAAGCATTTGATTGTGTGGATCATAACAAATTATGGATGACATTGAGAAGAATAGGAATTCCAGAACACTTGATTGTACCCATGAGCAACCTGTACATAAGATCAAGAAGGGAGTATGTCAGGGTTGTATCCTTTCACAATACTTATTTAATCTGTATGCTGAGCAAATAATCCAGGAAGCTGGACTATATAAAGAAGAATGTTGCATCAGGATTGGGGGAAGACTCATTAACAACTCTTGATATGCAGATGACACAACTTTGCTTGCTGAATGTGAGGAAGACTTGAAGTACTTACTGATGAAGACTGAAGAACTACACTCTGCAGTATGGATTACACCTCAATATAAAGAAAACAAAAATCCTTACAACTGGACCAATAAGCTCTGTTGGCGTGGTGCCTAAGGCATTTGACTGCTAACCAGAAAGCTGGCAGTTCAAAGCCACCGGCTACTCCTTGGAAGGAAGATTTGGCAATCTACTTCCGTAGCGATACCGCCTCAGCAACCCAATAAGGTTTTGAGTTGCTATGAGTTGGATCTGACTCAATGGCAGTAAGTTTGGTTTTGGTTTGGACCAATAGAAGCATCATGATAAATGCAGAAAAGATTGAAGTTGCCAAGGACTTCATATTACTTGATTCTACAGTCAACACCAATGGAAGCAGCAATCAAGATATCAGATGACGTATAGTATTGGGCAAATCTGCCACAAAAGACCTCTTTCAAGTGGTGAAGAGCAAAGATGCCTCCTTGAAGACTAAGGTGGGCCTTGTACAAGCCATGGTATTTTTAATTGCCTCGTATACATTTGAGAGCTGGGCAATGAATAAGAAAGACAGAAGAATAGTCTATGCTTTTGAGTTGTGACTGAAAGTACCATGGACTGCTAAAAGAACTAATGAATGTTCCTGGACGAAGTGCAGCTGGAATGTTCCTTGGAAGTGAGAATAGCCACACTTCATTTCACTTACTTTGATCATGTTGTCAGAAGGAACCATTCCCCAGAGAAGGATATCATGCTTGGTGGAAGGTCAATAAAAAAGGGGAAGACCCTCAACAAGATGTATGGACACAATGGCTACAATGATGGGCTCAAGTGTAATAAGGATCCTAGGGCTGGCACAGGACCAGGCAGTATTTCATTCTCCTGTACATAGGGTCACCATGAGTCAGAGACAACTCAATGGCACCTAGCAAAAACAACTTCCTGACCTAATGAATGAATTAATTAATAAATGAAAGATTTTAATAAAGGAACCCAGTTTATAGTCTCAATTGCTCTATAAACTCCATGTGAGGTGGTCTAGTAGAGTAGTTAAAACATAGCTTTGATTTCCTACCCTATCTGTACCAACTATTAGGTATGTGAACCTGCCTGAGTTCCCTTAGCTTTCTTGGCTTTGGTAATAGGGTTGTGGTGAAGTTAAAATAAGTTGATGCATGTAAAATCCTCAGGATAGAGCCTAGCACATAATGAACTCCTAGTAACTGTGAGCTATTATAATTAGCATTCTCTTCTTTGAGTGAGACACATTGTTCTCATTCAATGCCATCTGCATAGGAATGTTTATGTCTCTCTTCAGGTGTTTTATTACTAATTGCAAGAAGTTCTTGTTCATTGAATAAAGCACTGATTTTATTTTAGACTTCAAGTGCATTTGTGACTAGTGGAAGCAGGAAGCTACATCTTATTCTGTCTTTATGTTGTATCTGTGCCCCGCGCTTCCTTTGCTCTCTAACTTTCCTCTGTGTGATCATAATCTTCTACATAAAGAAGGATTATATTTACTACTTGGTGAAGAACAGCCTTTTATTATCTGGAAAGCTTTGTTGGAAACAATCTTTTCGGTATGCAATACTATTGTATCTCCTGGGTAATACCATCAAACCCCTCCAGCAGTTGATCTTCACTGGCATTTTTTTTATAAATAATTCAGCATCTATTATCATGCTGTTGTTAGGTACTGTCAAGCTGATTTAGAATCATAGCAACCCCATGTGACACAGTACAACTACATATTTTTCCCCCACTTTTAAATTAGTTTTCTGATTTGAGGGAATATGTATGTATTTATGCTCATTCTTTGTTCACAGACATGTCTTTTCCCAGACATGTTCTTTTAATTGGAATTATAGATGCCTTTTTGGAGTTTATTTGGAGTAAACTTAACCTGATGATACAACTTTGCTTGATGAAAATGAGGAT
>NW_006922389.1:252588-253745 GCF_000298275.1 Orycteropus afer afer | reverse complement strand
GGATTGACACAGTGGCTGCGACAATAGGCCCAAGTATAGGAAGAATCGTGGAGCTGGCGCGGGATCGGGTGGTGTTCCCTTCTGCTGGGCATGGGGTCGCTATGAGTCAGAAATGACTCGACGGCACCTAACAATAACCACCACAACAAACTTAACCTGGTGTTAAGATGATAGATCATCACTGCATTTTATTTTTTAATATTAACACCACGCTTACTTGTTCTAGAATATTGTGTTATTGTGTTCATATTTTTTGCTGAATGGATTATAAAACACATGTCAGTGCAAATGATTTACATAGTAATAGTTTCTTTTTTGATTACTTTTCTATATGTATGGCCAATATCTTGAAGAAAGTGATGGATGCAGTTGGATATTTACCTAAACATTTTTTGGTTTTAGTTTAGGTATAGGAATATTGTACTTTATCTCACAGTTGTAAACCTCACCCAATCCATTAATTAATTATCATAAGTTGTCCACAGCTTGCTAGTATAATGTCCATTGCTTTCATTCTTCTTTCCCCTCATTTCTTCTTCCTGTTTGCTTTGTCTCATTTGAGAAAGGATTTTAGAATATTTCCCAAAACTCAAAATTATAAAGCATCAACTCTTCTTCAGTCTTCCTTATTCATTGTCCAGCTCTCACATGCATAAGTGCATCAAGAATGCATATAGACAGACCACAAAATTCTGTAAATGTATTCAATTTGAATAACATATTGAGCTCTGAGATTATTAGTTGTTAAGGTAAATAGCAAAACATGGTCATTCACATACATTTCATTATTCATGAGACAACATACTGAATTATCAAGGAAAAACAATTTTCCAGGTATTTAATCCTGAAATAATATTTTTTTTTTCTCACAGAAATGAAAGAAGTCACCAAGTACTATTTTGTGAACAATGTGGAAACATACTCCCTGGCAGAGTTTATTAGAGATAATAATTAACTTCAGGAAAGCTACCTGAGTGATCTTTGTAGAGAAATAAAGTTCTTATCCAGCTCCATCTTCAGAGTTTTTAGCCATTATGCTTTTAAAATACATTGAAATTAAATTAAAGTAGTTTTAATTATTATCTATGATTTTTGTATTTGTATGGTCATCATTTTTTTTCCTATAGCAAGAAAAACACCATCTATGTTTTTTTTTT
>NW_006922389.1:232754-240074 GCF_000298275.1 Orycteropus afer afer | reverse complement strand
CAGCTTTTTTAAAACACATATTAACATATTTAACTTTAACATAACACTTTAACACTTTAACATTTGCTTACAACCAAGATCCATCTGACAACAGCAGTGATATCCCTTCTGAATGCAGCTTGCATTTCTAGAAGTTCTCTGTCAATATACTGCTGCAACCATTTTTGAATTATCTTCAGTAAGATTTTCCTTGTGTGTGATATTAATGATATTGTTCTATAATTTACACACTCTGTGGGATCACCTTTCTTTGGAATGGGTACAAATATGGATCTCTACCAGTCAATTGGCCAGGTAGCTGTCTTCCAAACGTCTTGCATAGCTGAGTGTGTGCCTCCAGGTAGCATCCCCTTGTTAAGGATCAAATTCATTTTTGCAAAAGAAAAGACTAAAATTGTTGAATAACGTAAATGTACTGGAGCTTTCTTCAGAATATTTATTGATTATTAACTTACACATATTTTTGTCATTGCCATTCATGGAACCATATTCACAAAATTATCTGAATTCTCTCTCAAGAGTAAATCAGATCATTTATTACTAGCACATTTAAGAGCTCTTAATGGAGTATCTTATCTTTTTGTCAGCTATCCTTCTAATACCTAGCATGCAATATGTTTTTGAAATATGAGTTTCTAGTCTTTTATTCTAGGAGCTCTGGTAGCATAGTGGCTAAGACACTTGCCTGCTAACCAGACAGCTGGCGGTTCAAACCCACCAGCTACTCCTCGGAAGGAAGGTTGGGCAATCCTACTTCCGTAGTGATACTGCCTTGGAAACCCAAGGAGGGGTCACTATGAGTCAGGGCCGACTCGGCACACAACAATAACAACAACAAGTATAGATTGGTAAGAACAATGGAAGAAGGTAAAAAAAAAAAAAAAAAACAATAAGCTGAGATTTGCAAAATTTACAAATGATTGTTGAGATTGGCTTCAACTGAAAATGATTAGGGCTACTTTTAGTGTAAAGTCAAAACTTCTCTGGTTCATACTCTTTCTCTATTATTCTGTTGTACTCTGGCCTTTCAACATACAACTAACACTAACACACAATTACTTTTGGCTTCCGGTATTTTCCCAAGCCTTTCTTTATTAGTTCATGTTTATTATTGTTGTTAGGTGCCATTGTGTCAGTTCTGATTCATAGTGACCCTGGATACACAGAATGAAACACTGACTGATCCTGCATCATCCTCACAATTCTTTCTATGTTTGAGCCCATTGTTGCAGCCACTGTGTCAATCCATCTCATTGAAGGCCTTCCCCTTTTTCCCTGACCCTCTAGTTAACCATAATGTTCTTCTGCAGGGATTGATGTCTCATGATAACATGTCCAAAGTACTTGAGAGGAAGTGTCTCCATCCTCAGTCCAATGAGCATCCTGACTATATTTCTTCTAAGACACACTTTTTTATTCCCCTGGCAGTCAACATATATTAAATTTTCTTCAACAACATAATAATTAAAAGGCATTGATTCATCTTTAGTCTTCCTATTCATTGTCCAGATTTCACATGCATATGAGACTATTGGAAATACCATGGCTTGGATCAGGCACCTTGGTCTTCAATGTGACATCTTTGCTACTTACCACTTTAAAGAGGTCTTCAACAGCAGATTTCCCCAGTGCAATATCATGTCTGATTTCTTGCTGCTGCTTCTATGCATGTATGTTGATTGTGGGTCCAAGAAAAATGAAATCCTTGACAAGTTCAATCTTTTCTCCATTTATCATGATGTTGCTTCTATGTCCAGTTGTGAGGATTTTTGTTTCCTTTATGCTAGGGTGTAACTCATATTAAGGCTAAAATCTTTGATCTTCATCACTAAGTGCTTTAAGTCCTCTTCACTTTCAGCAAGCAATGTTGTACCATTTACATATCATAGGTTGTTAATGAGTCTTCCCGAAATTCTCATCCCTTGTTCTTCATATTATCCAAATTTTCAGATTATTCACTCAGCATACAGACTGAATAAATATGGTGAAATGGTACAAACTTGGTGCACACTTTTCCTGATTGTAAACATGCAGTGTTCCCTTGATCTGTTGGAAGTTGGCAATTTTCTCTTGGTCTATATGCAGGTTCTTCATGAGCACAATTAAGTGTTCTGTAATTTCCATTCTTTGAAATGTTATCCATAATTTGTTATGATCTACACAGTCAAATACCTTTGCATAGTCAATAAAACACAGGTAAACCTTTTTCTGGTATTCTATGCTTTTAGCCAAAATCAATCTGACATCAGCAATAATATCCCTCATTCCATGGTCATTTTCTGAATCCAGCTCACATTTCTGGAAGTTTACTCTCAATATACTGTTGCAACCACCTTTTAATTATCTTCTGAAAAATTTTACTTGCATGTAATATGAATGATATTATTTGACAATTTCCACATTAGTTGGATCACCCTTTTTGGAATGGGCACAAATATAACTAATTTTATTTAGTTTAGATTCAGTATCTATAAAATATTTATAATTTTCCAATATACACAAATGCTAAAAATTGGTCCAAATAAAATATGTCAAGGTGAATGTTTCAAGTGGCCACAGATCATAAGAAGATAGACTGAGACTTCAAGTACCCACCTTTTAATGAAGAACAGAAAGTTTACTCACAAGAGAATGTTTCCTAACTTTTCATGATATTCCCCTTACCATCTGTACTATGATGATTATTAAAATACTGATGAGAATGAAAACTGACAGCACAAATATGTTTGAACTGTGGAATGGAAAACCAATTTACTAAGTAAACTTTCACCCAAATCACAATAAAAAATTTAAAAAAAAAAAAAGACTATGCTTTGATATCTTGTCAGAAACCATACAGGCAAGAAAACAATGAGGTGACACATAAAATCATGAAAGAAAAGAATTGCCAACCAAGAATCATATATTGAGCAAAATTGTCTTCCAAAAATAGTGGTGAAACTAGGACATTCCAAGATAAGCAGAAATTAAAGGAATTTGTAAAAAGCAGACTGGCTCATAAGAAATAGGAGAGGGAGTCCTTCAAATAGAGAACCAGTGACATCAGACAACAAACAACCTGAGATAAAGTTGCACAACAGCATCACTCAGATACCAAACAGACACGTGCTTCACAAAAGCAAAATGAAGCAACAAAATTGATAACAGGGAACTAGAGATATTAAGTTGTAAATGACAACAACTTCAACACAAAAAGAGAGAATAAATGGTGCAGTGATAGAACTTGCATATGGAGAGGAAATCAAGGTAACTTCAGGATAGAAAAGACTATTTTAAACTTAGGAAGATAAAGATAAATTTCAGAGTAACCACAAAGAAACTTAATAAATCTACTCAGCAATATAAGGAAGAAAATTAAAAAAAAGAAAAAGTCTCAATAAACTCACACTAAAAAAACCTAACAACAAATTATAGGGGAAAAAAAATCCATATGCAAAATGAACTCAGCACAGAAAATTAAAAGAGGCAAGAAAATCATTAACAACACACACACACACAAAATAACAAAATGACAGCAATGAATTCATACATATTGATAATCACATTGAGTATAAATGTATAAAATATGTACCAATTAGAGAGAGAGAGAGTGACAGAATGGTAAAAACTCATGACATGTCAATGTGTTGTCTACAGGAGACATATCTTAGACACAAAAAATATAAATAGGTTAAAGATGAAAGGATAAAAAAATATATCAAGAAAACTATAAACTAAAGAGAGCAAGAGTGACTATAGTAATTTCTGGTAAAATCAATTGTAAGTCAAAATCCATTAGAAGAGACAAAAAAGGACATTATATAATTATTAAAAGGTCAATTCACCAGCAGACATAGCAACAATAAATACTTACACACTTAATTAAAGAGCTCCAAAAGGGATAACACAAATTCTAACAGAATTGCAAAGAGAAACACAGTTCTATTATAATAGAAGAAGATGTTAATGCACCACTTTTGACGATTCACAGAAGAACTTGAAAGAAACTCAACAAAGATGAAGAAGGTCTAAATAACACAATCAACAAACTTGACCTCATAAATATATACAGAACACAGCACCCTACAGAAGCAGAATACACATTGTTCTCCAATATACATAGATCATTCTCCGTAACAGACCATATCATAGGCCACAAAGTAAGTTTCAATAAATTAAAAAACATCAAAATAATACTAAGCATTTTCTCTTTTCATAAATGTTATAAAACTAGAAAGCAGAAAAAGAAAGAGCAAGAGAAAAAAATTAAATATATAGAAAGTGAATAATACTTTACTTAAAAACTATTGGGTAATAGAAGAAATTAAAAATTCTTAGAATCTAGTGAGAATGAAAATATAACATACTAAAACCTTTGGGAAATAACAAAGCCCTGCTCAGAGGAAATTTTATAGCAGTAAATATACACACCAAAAAAAGAGAAAGGTCCAACATCAATAGCTTAACCTGACAACTTGAACAAATAGAAAAGGAACAGCAAAAGAAGACCACAATTACTAACAGAAAGGAAATAATAAAGAACAGGGCAGAGAGAAATGAAACAGAAAGCAGAAAATGGTAAGAATCAGTAAGGCTAGAAGTAAGTTATTTGAGAAGATCAATAAAATTGATAAACCACTGACCAAATAGATGCAGGAAAAAGAAAAAAAAATAATGAGAAAACACAATCGAAATAAGAAATGAAATATATGATGTTACAATAGAACCAATCGATTTATAATAGATTATGAAAAATTGTAATCCAACAAAGTTGAAATCCTAGAGGAAACACAAATTTCTAGGAACACTCTACCTACCTAAATTAACACAAATAGAGATAGAAAATCTAAGTAGACTCATAACATAACAACAAATTAAAGATGCCATTAAAAAACTCCCAAACAATAATAATAATAATAAAAAGCCCAGCCCATATGACTTCACTGGATCGTTCTACCAAATATTCAGAGAAGACTTGACACCAATTCTACTCAAACCTTTTCAGAACATAAAAAAAGAGAAATACTCCCTAATTCATTCGACGAAACCAGCATAACCCTGTATAGCTAAAGCCAGGAAGAAATACCATAAAAAAAAAGAGAAAATTACAAACAAATATACTTAATGAATACAGATGCAGAAATTTTCAGCATAATTTTAGCCAACAGAATTCAACAGCATATCAAAAAACTAATACATCATGATCTGGTGAGACTCACACCAGGGATGCAAAATTAGGAAATCAGAGTAATACACCATATAAATAAAACAAAAAGGAAAGGAATTACATGATTATCTCAATTGATGCACATAAGGCATTTCATAAAATCCAATACCCGTTCCTGATAAAAACTTTGATCAAAATAGAAGTAGAAGGGAAATTTCTTAACATAATTAAAGGTATATGTGTAAAATAATGCACATTATTTTCAACTGAGAGAAATGCAAAATATTGAGTATTGTATTAGAAGTCCTAGCCAGAGTAATGGGAGCTCTGGTAGTGTAGTGCCTAAGGCACTTGACTGCTAACCAGAAGGCTGGCAGCTCAAACCCACCAGCCACTTCTCGGAAGGAAGGTTGGGCAATCTACTTCCGTAGTGATACTGCCTCCGAAACCCAAGGAAGGGTCGCTATGAGTCGGGTCTGACTCGATGGCACATAACAACAACAAAGCCAGAGTAATAAGGCAAGAAAGGGTAACAAAACATTTCAAATTGGAGAGGCAGAAGTAAAACCATCGTTATTTGCAGATGACACAATCCCATATACATCTTATTAGTGGAACTAATAGATTCGGCAAAGTTGCAGGGTACAAGGTTAAAACGAAAATCAGTTGGGTTTCTCTAACTAAGGAGAAATCTGAAAAAGAAATCAAGAAAACAATACCATTTACAATAAGCCCCCAAAGAGAAAATATCTAGGAATAAATCTAGACAGGATGATAAAGACTGGTACAAGGATAACTAAAAATCACTACTGTAAAAAAGAAAAAAGAAAAAAAGCACATAAATGAAAAAATAGTCCATGCTCTTTTGAAGACTTAACACTATGAAAATGTCAAAATTACCCAAAGCAACCTATACATATAATACAATTGTGATCCAAATCCCAACATTCTTTAATGCAACTAAAAACTAATCTCCAGATTTATATTGAAAGGAAAAAGGCCCTGCATAGCTAAATCAAAGTAAGAAAAAAGAATAAAGTGGGAGGCCTTACACTTCTTCATCTCAAAACTTACTCTACAACCAAGTAATCAAAATAGCCTGAGTTTGTTTCATTGATAGACAAATAGATGAATGGAACAGAATTGTAAATTCAGAAGTAAATCCAACCATCCATGGGCAGCTGTTCTTTGACAAAGGGACAAAAGGTTGAAGTCCATTTAATGGGGAAGAAATAGTAGCTTTAGCTGGTGCTGGCAGAGTCATCCATCTGCAGAAAAATGAAACAGGTCTGTACTTCACATCATGCACAAAAACTAACTCAAAATAGATCTAAGAACTAAAATGATAAGATCTAAGAACTATAGAAGTAGATTGCTTCACCTTCCTTCCATGGAACATCTGGTAAGTTTGAACTGCCAAACTTCTGGTTATTCTGGTTAGCAGTCAAATGCCTTAGGCACCATACCACCAGAGTCCTTGTGTATATATATATATATATATATATATATATATATGCATATAAATCAAACTCATTGCCATTGAATGGATCTTGACTCATAGCAACCCTTCCTTGGATTTCCAAAACTAAAATGATAAGGTTCCTGGAAGAGACAAAACCATGGGTCCTAATTTTTTGGCATAATTAGACTTCCAAATACAACTGAAAGTGCATGAACAACAAAAGATAAATTAGTTAGCTGGATCTGTTGGGAAATTATCTAAGTACCCATCAATGGATGAATGGATAAACAAATTGTGGTACACATATATAATGGAATACTACACAATTTTTTCTTTTTTTAAAAAAAAATATTGTGAATTGGGTGAAAGTTTACAGAGCAAATTCATTTCCCATATAGCATTTCATACTCATTTTGTTTCATGACATTGACTGCAATTCCCCATAATGTAAGTTCTCTTCCCACTTCCTCCCCATAATTACCTCTCCTGTATGTCCTTCCCTACCATGCATTCCTGTTCCCCAAGTTATTTCCTTGCAAAAACATTCCCTTCTGTTCTCCCACTATTGATTGCTCCAAGGAGTGTATCTACCTGATACAAATGTTCACCCCATATTCCCATTTTGATTCATGAACTTGGGGCTGCCCAGCCTCTACAACTGTGTGAGCCATTTCCCTAAGATAAATTTCTCTCTCTCTCTCTCTCTCTCTCT
>NW_006922389.1:230702-232324 GCF_000298275.1 Orycteropus afer afer | reverse complement strand
ATATATATATATACATACACACACACACAAGGACTCTGGTGGTATGGTGCCTAAGGCATTTGACTGCTAACCAGAATAACCAGAAGTTTGGCAGTTCAAACTTACCAGATGTTCCATGGAAGGAAGGTGAAGCAATCTACTTCTATAAAGATTTATTGTCTTTATACACACACACACACACACATGCATATATATACACATAAAAAAAAAAAATTACTGCCATGGAGTTGATTTCAACTCATAGCGACCCCTCTTTGGGTTTCCAAGCCGATATCTTCCCCCTTTTTTGCTGGTCCTCCACTTTACTGAGCATGATGTCCTTCTCCAGGAAATGGTCCCTTCTGACATGACCAAAATAGGTGACACAAGGTATGGTCACTCTCACTTCCAAGGAACATTCCCTGGCTGCACTTCTTCCAGGAGAGATTTATTTGTTCTTCTGGCAGTCCATGGTACTTTGAGTACTTTTTCCCAACACCACAACTCAAAAGCATCAACTTTCCTTTGGTCTTCCTTATTCACTGTACAGCTTTCTCATCACACCTTAGTCTTCAAAGAGACCTCTTTGCTTTTCAGCACTTAACTAACTAACTCACTGACATAGAGTGAATTTCAATTAATAGCAACGCCCACTGGACTTCCAAGGGGATAAATATTTACAGAACTAGATTGCCTAATTTTCCTTCCATAGAGTGGCTGGTGAGTTTGAACTACCATCCTTCTGATTGCTAGTCAAATGCCTTAGGCACTATGCCACCAGAGCTCCTTTTTTCAGCACTCTGAAGAGGTCTTTTGCAGCAGATATACAAAGCAAAATGACATTAGATTTCTTAACTGAAGCTTCTATTGGTGTTGATTGTGGACCCAAGTGATATAAAATCTTTGACAACTTCTATCTTTTCTCCATTTATTGTGCTGCTTGTTGGCCCAGCTGTGAGGATTTTTGTTTTCTTTATGTTTAGGTGTAATCCATACTACAGACTGTCCTCAATCTTCAGCAGTAAGTGCTTCAAGTCACCTTCACTTTCAGCAAGCAATGTTGTGTCATCTGTGTGTTGCAGGTTGTTAATGAGTCTTCCTCCAATCCTGATGCCGTATTCCTCTTCATATAGTCCAGCTTCTCAGACTATTTGCTTAGCATACAGATTAAATAAGTGAGGTAAAAGATACAACCTGACACATATTGTTCCTGATTTTTAAAGCGTGCATTACCCTCTCATTCTATTCGAATGAGAGCCTCTTGGTCTATGTACAAGGTCTTCATGAACATAATTAAATATTTTGGAATTCCCATCTTTCTCAATATTATCAATAATTTCCTATGATCCACACAATCCAATGCTTTTGCATAGTCAATAAAACACAAGTAAACATCTTTCTGGTATTCTTTGCTTTCAGCCAGGATCCATCTGACATCAGAAATGATATCTCATGTCACATTCTGTTTGATAACCTTATTTTAGAAGGTCACAAATATGAATCCCTTCCAGTCAGTTAACCACGTAGTTGTCTTCCAAATTTCTTGGCATAGATGAGTAAGTGCCTCCAGCATGGCATCTATTTGTCGAAACATCTCAGTGAGTATTCTGTCAATTTCTGGAGTCCTGTTTTTTTTTTTTTTT
>NW_006922389.1:215081-230507 GCF_000298275.1 Orycteropus afer afer | reverse complement strand
ATACATTTTATTTATCAAATTCAAAGCTTCATTTCACCACATTCTAACACATTTTGCATCGACAAGTGATTTCATTGGCATCAAGTAAGAAGGTCAGTGACCACTAACAAAGAGGAACCCCATACATTTTAGGCACTGCTAAGAAATTAATATACTCAAATACAGAAGGATGAAAAAGCTTCCAGTTTAGTCTAATGAGCATTTTACTTTTCACTTATATTAATTTGGAAACCAATAGCTGCTTTGGAAAATTTAGAGTTCTATCCATTTAAAAAAAAGTAACTTGAATTTAAAAACTTTAAAAGCCCACAGAACCCTATTTTTAAACTACTTCAATATTGCAAACAGAGGTTTGATCATTTTTTCTTCAATTCTGTCGGCTTGAGAAATGCTAAGTGTGTTTTTCCCTTTTGATTTTCTAACTCCAGGTCTTTGCACATTTTATTAAAATTGACTTTGTCTTCTTGAGCTGCTCTTTGAAATCTGTTGAGCTCTTTTATCTTGTCATTTCTTCCATTTGCTTTACTACTCTCTGTTCAAAAGCAAGTTTCAGAATCTCTTCTGACTTCCATGTTGGTCTTTTCTTCCTTTCCTGTCTTTTTAATGACCTTTTGCTTTCTTCACGTATGATGTTCTTGATCTCATCCCACAGTTCACCTGGTTTTTGGTCATTCGTGTTCAATAATACATTAAATCTGTTCTTCAGATGGTCTCTAAATCCAGGTGGGATAAAATCAAGGTCATATTTTGGCTCTCATGGACTTGTTTTACTTTTCTTCAGCTTCAAGTAAACTTGCTAATGAGCAACTGATGCTCTATTCCATAGTCAGCTCCTGGCCTTGTTTTGACTGAAGATATTGAGCTTCTCCATTTCCTCTTGCCACAGATAGTCTGTTTTCTTTATGTTTAGGTGTAATCCATACTACAGACTGTCCTCAATCTTCAGCAGGAAGTGCTTCAAGTCACCTTCATTTTCAGCAAGCAATGTTGTGTCACATGTATAGCCACATTTGTGTTATAGAAAAAGAGTATTTACAATGAACAATTCATTGGTCTTGTAAAATTCTATCATGAGATCTCCAGCATTATTTCTATCACCAAGGCCATACTTTCCAACTACCGGTTATTCTTCTTTGTTTCCAACTTTTGCAATCCAATCACCAGTGATAATCAATATATCTTGATTGCATGTTTGGTCAATTTCAGACTGCAAAAATTAGTAAAAAACTTTAATTTCCTTAACTCTGCCTTTAGTGTTTTGTGGGTAAATTTGAATAGTAGTAGTATATCTTGTCTTCCTTGTAGGTGTATGGATATTATCCTATCACTGACAGCATTAAACTTCAGGACAGATCTTAAAACTTTTTTGTGACAATGAGTGCCATGCCATTCCTCTTTAATTTGTCATTGCCAGCATAGTAGATCATATGATTGTCTGATTCAAAGTGTCTAGAATCAGTCCATTTCACCTCCTTAATTCTTAGGGTATCAATCTTTATGCATTCCATTTCATTTTTCACACTTTACAATTTTCCTAGATTCATACTTCATACATTCTATGTTTCTATTATTAATAGATTATTGCAGCTGTTTCTTCCCATTTCAAGTCATTCCACATCAGCAAATGGAGGTCCCCAAAGCTTTACTCCATCCATGTCATTAAGGTCGACTCTACTTTGGTGAGGCAGCCCTTTTCCAGTCATGTTTTGAGTGCCTTCTGACCTGAAGGGCTCATTTTCCTGCACTATGTCTGACAATGTTCCAGGGATATTCATAAAGTTTTCCAGTAATAGATCAGACAGTGTTTCACTGCTATGCATAAGGTTTTCACTGGCCAATTCTTTGAGAAGTATATTGCCCCTTCTGTCTTCCAAGTCTGTCATTGTCTGGAAGCTCTGCTGAAGCATGTGCACCATGGGTGACTCTGCAGGTATTTGAAATACCTGTGGCATAAGCTCCAGGCTCAGAGCAACACGCAAGCCACCACAGTATGACAAACTGACAGATGAGTGGTGGTTACATCAGTATAGGTCAAGTATATGTGAGTACATGCACATGCATATGTAGGTATATTAGTAGGCATAAGTACATACATGGGAGCTCTGCTGGCATAGTGCCTAAGGCTTTTGACTGCTAACCAGAAGGCTGGTGGTTCAAACCCACCAGCCAGTCCTTGGAAGGAAGATTGGGCAATCTACTTCCATAGAGATACTGCCTTGGAAACCCAAGGAGTGATTGCTACATATTTGGATATGCTACATATATTAGGAGCTTTGGAAGCATACTGCCTAAGGCATTTGACTGCTAACCAGAGATTGTGGAGTAACCTACTACTATAACTCTGGAAACACAATGGGGATCACTATTAGTTGAAACTGACTCAATGGCAGTGAGTTTGTTTTTTGTTTACATATATATTCATATATATAATAAAAACACATAGGGGAAACAGTTATAGAGACCTCTTAGACATATCCAAATACTTCACAAGATTGGTTTACTGAATTAAATAGCTTGAGACCGTAGTCTTGTGGGACAATTCAGTCAATTGGCAAAACACAGTTTGTAAAAATAGTTCTCTACATCTTAGCATTGTGAATAGTGTGTGGAGTCTTAAAAGTTTACAAGTGACATTTTAAAATACGACTATTGGTCTCTTTCCATCTATAGTAAAATAGAATGAAGGAAACTAAAGACTAAAGATGAAACTAGTCTGTAGGACTAATAGGCCACCTCAACCACACTTCATCTATTTAAGACCAGAAAAAGTAGATGGCACCTGCCTACTACTACTGACTGTTCAGACAAGACACACAATAGAAAGTCTTGGACAGAATGGGAGAAAAGTGTAGAATAAGGCTTACACTCCTAAAAAAGACCAGACATTTTAGACTGTTAAAGACTGCAGGAACTCCTGAGACTATTGCCCTAATATAGATATTCTTTGAACTTGGAACTGAAGATTTCGTTTCAGTCAAATAATAAATTGGCTTTTAAAAAAGTATATACATTCCATCCATGAGGAATGTCCTTCCTTAAACAATCAGCTATACAAAATCAAACAGTCAACATTTACCCAAAAGCAAGAGAAGAAGGCAAGGATAGATAGATGGAAACAACAATGAGAATGGAAATGGTGAGAACACTGACATAATGTAAAACTTGGAACCAATGTGATAGAAAATTTGTAAATGGGAACCTAATTTACTGTGTAAACTTTCCCTTAAAAAACAGTAGAATATTAAAAAATAAAATAATAATAATAAAAAAGACAAAACAAACAAACAAAAAAACAGAGAGGATGGTCCACAAATAAGATTGTGGGGAGTGATATCAGCTTGTATTCAGAGCACCAGGGAAAATGGCTAATGTTTGTTTAAATGAATTATGTGCTCCTATTAGAAACAATACTTCTGTCAATTCCCTCAAAAAGAACACTTTAATCAACAGGCCCAGTTTGATACATAGATCAGAAATTTAAAACAATTTTGCAACTTATCATTATCCTGCTTACTTTTTGTCTTTTAATTAAAAATAAAATTTCTGGGAAGAAATTTTACACTGGTATCTTTAATGTTTTAAATAAAAAAAAATATTTTGCAGGTTTATAATTTTTATAGTTGGAAAAAATTTATTGTGATTCACTCATTAGGTGGGAGATAAATATTGTGTTTGTGTTTCCATCACAGCTAGAAAAACAAGCATTGATGTCCTTTTGGCAATATCCATCTATATATGTGTTTTGTTTACTATGTATTTTGCTTATAATATTTTCAAAAGTGGGAGATTTCAAATTTAAAATAAAATGGAAAAGGAAGAACATAGAAGAAACATAGGGAAAGAAAGTACTAGCCACACTGGGCTCATGACAACAGTTACCTACAACTGATAAATGACTGACTCCCTTATATGGGACACATGCTCTTGAGTTCCCCACAATCTTCACCATTCTCTATTGGATATTACTTGGTTGATTCATCCATTTATGTTTCCTGCATTATGTACGAAAGATATAAATCACTGAACAAGTGATTTAATGTTGATTTGTGCAGTAAGAGCTACTTAAATTAATGTTCTTCTACTGTATTTTAGTGAAAAGTTGACAGTTACATATGTACATGGGCCAGAAAAGCAATGAAGTTTTAAATAGAGGATGGTTCCTTTGTATCTTGCAGGTATTCATCAGTGAGGTAATTAAAGAAAATACGCCATCACCACTTATACCTTAACTATCTAGGATAGTTTCAACACAGAACAAATAAGACATATGAGAAAAAGTTAGCCAAGATTTTTCAAAATTTTACTAGAGATGAATTCTAAAATGCCACCAAAGCTTTTGGATTAAGTGCATTTTTACTGATTGTTGTTAGGTGCCATTGAGTTGGCTCTGACTCATAACAACTCTATGTACAATGGAATTAAACACTGTCTAGTCCTGTGAGAGACTCACAATACTTGCTATACCTTAGCCCATCGTTGCACCCACAGTATCAATCCATCTTGTTGAAAGCTTTTTCGTTGACCTTTTTTGTTGACCCTCTACTTTACCAAGCACAATATCCTTCTCCAGGGAATGGTCTCTTCTGACAACATGACCAAAGTAAGTGAGATGAAGTCTGGCAATTCTCATTTCCAAAGAACATTCTGGCTGCACTATGTCCAGAACAGATTTGTTAGTTCTTCTGGCAGTCCATGGTACTTTTGGTATTCTTTGCCAACACCTTAACTCAAAAGCATCAATTTTTCTTCAGTCTTCCTTATTCATTGTTCAGCTTTCACATGCATGACAGGCTATTGAAAATACCATGGCTTGAGTTAGACACACCTTGCTTCAAGGAGACATCTTTGCTCTTCAGCACTTTAAAGAGGTTGCAGCAGATTTGACTAATGAAATTGTTGTTGTTGTTGTTATGTGCCGTGGAGTCAGCCCTGACTCATAGCGACCCCTCCTTGGGTTTCCGAGGCAGTATCACTACGGAAGTAGGATTGCCCAACCTTCCTTCCGAGGAGTGGCTGGTGGGTTTGAACCGCCAGCCTTCTGGTTAGCAGTCAAGTGCTTTAGCCACTATGCTACCAGAGCTCCCAAATTTTTTGATTTCCTGACTTCTGCTTCATTGGGTGTTGATTGTGGAAGCAAGTAATATGAAATCTTTGATTTCAATCTTTTCTCCATTTATTGTAATGCTGCTTATTGGTCCATTTGTGAGGATTTTTGTTTTCTTTATGTTGAGATGTAATCTATACTGCAGACTGTAGTCTTTAATCTTCATCATTAAGTGCTTCAAGTCATCTTCACTTTTAGTAAGCACCGTTGTGTCATCTACATATCACAGTTTTGTCAGTTTGTCATACTGTGGTGCCTTGAGTGTTGCTGTGAGGCTGGAGGGCTTAATAAAACAGCAGGGTCACCTATGTTGAACAGGTTTCAGTAGAGCTTCTAGACTAAGACAGACTCATAAGAAGGAAGGGGCCATCCACTTCTCAAAGAATTGGCCAGTGAAAACTTTATGAAAAGCAGTGAAACACTGTCTGATATGTTACTGATAATCTTTATGACAGCCCTGAAAAGTCCAGTATAGCGCTGGGAGATGAGCCACTCAGGTTGGAAAACACTCAAAATAAGACTGGGGAATAGCTGCCTTCTCAGGATAGAGTTAACCTTTTATTGATTAAATGTCAATTTTTAATCTTTGCCACATTTTTTTTAAATACAAGTTTGAAATTTCCTCTATCTCTATAAACATCTTATTTATCATTTTTTGTGAAATACATCACCCTTTTTATTATTGTTCAATACTTCTAAATGTATCTAGTTCCTAAAGACAGAAAAATAATAACTACATCAAGTATTATTTTTCTTCTTCAATCACCTAATGGAAATTAGTTCTGCATCCAGTATATGCAAACTATGGCAGCTACATGGACTTCTACACTTTAATCTGAATAATCATTATCTAATATTTTTGACTAATCTATGACCTTATATGTAAACTATAAATACATTATATATATTTAAAAAACAAAAACACAACAAAAAAAAACTAGAAATGTGCCACAATGTCAACTTTTACAAAATAGAATTTCACAACAAGATGCAGAGTAGCCAGACAAGCTAACAGACTCTCTATAACACAGAAATGAGAAACCAGCTGAAATGGATATTCTGTAATCCTGGAATCCTGAGCTTTGAAAACAAGGATAAAGAAGTGGATTAAATACCAACTATTAGGAGAATATGAATGTAAACAGTGAATAAGGAGATAAATGGAGCTAAAGATGGACAGTCAGCCATTTTGAAGACACAACCAATTTGAGTATTAACAAGAGGTATTCCAATGCAGGCAGCAACCTAAGAATTGGTTCTGCATGCCAAGGACTTCATGAGCAACTGCACTAGTGACTGACAAATAGGAAACCAGTGAATAAGGAGATAATGAATTGTGGACTGTTGGCTATCCTGAAGGTGTAGCCATTTTGAATATTTGCATGCAGCATTTTGATGTAAGCAGCAACCTAGGAATAGGCTCTGCTTGCCAAGCACAGCCTGGGCAACCATATTGGAGGCTGATGACTCGAAGAACCTGTGTCCACCTAACCCAACCATAACTGCACATCCTATAACCCCACTGACTGGTCCACTACTTTCTTCTGCATCAACTAATCAATGAAATCAATGATAGACTGTAGCCAATAGAGCCCAACCTACCCTCAACTGCTCTTCATGAATGGCTAACAGAGATCTGTGTTTACACTCTCATTCTCTACCACACCCACCAGAAGACAGGTGGTGAATGCCCATCTACTGCCAACTAGAAGTCAGAGAAACACAATAGCCCTACTCACTCAGATATGTCAAAACAAAATAAAGCAAAAAAAAAAAAAAAAAACCTGAGCTAATCACACCAACATATCACCAATTAAATATACATATAATGATATCACAGTGTCTCAGACAGAGTTGACCATCCAAGTCAACACAAAGAAGCAGGATAAAGTAGTGCAAACAAGGGAACTGGATACAGAGCCAGAAAACCTCCCCGAGGAAGAGGTGGCATTGGAACTGCCTCTTAATTAATTCAAAAGTACTACATTTAGGTACCTTTAATGGACTGAGAGACAAATCAAGGAAAACACTGGTAAAACTAAGGAAAACACAGACAAAACTCTAGAAAATTTTAGGAAAACAATACAAGAAAAACAAAAGAAAAATTAAAAGTCATACAAAAACTACAAATAGAAATCTAGAAGATTCACACTAAGATTTCAGAAATAGATATCATATTGAATGGGCAAAGTAGTAGAATCAAATCAATGGAAGACAGAATTAGTGAGATTGAAGACAAATACTGCAATACTATTTGTTAAGAGATCAATCAGAAAAAAAGATCAAAACAAAATGAAGAAAGCCTAAGATTCATTTGGGCCATGATCAAGAGGAATAACTAATGTGTGATCAGAATTGCAGAATAGGAAGAGACAATTAAAACCACAGAGAAGACTGTCAAAGATATATTGGAAGAGAACTTTCCTAACATGATGAAAGACAAGAAGACATCCATTCAAGAAATTCAATGAAACCCAAACAGGATAGATCCCAAAAGGAAAATTGCTAAGTCATATAAAAATCAAACTCATCACAACCAAAGACAAAGAAAAAATCCTGAAAGCAGCAATGGAAAAACAAAAAGTTACCTACAAATGGCAACCAATATAACTAAGCTCTGATTTCTTGGCAGAAAACATGCAGGCAAGAAGGCAATGGGATGATATATATAAAATTCTGAAAGACAAAATTTCCAACTAAGAGTTATATATGCAGCAAAATTCACCTCAAATATGTTGGTGAAATTAAGACATTTCTAGATAAGCAGAAATTAAGGGAATTTGTTAAAACCACACCAACATTACAAGAGATACAAAAGAGAGTCTTTCAAACAGAGAACGAGCAAAAGTAGACAACAACCAATAATCAACACAAATGATGACATAACGCAGGAGCCAAACCAGTTATAGAAATATCAAAAGTAAAATAAGCTTGCAAGACTATAAACAGGGAAACAGAGACATCAATTTATGAATGAGGACAACTACAACCTCAAAAGAGGGAATAAATAGTGTAGGTTCTTAATTTCCAAATGGAGAGGAAGTCAAGACAATTATGAGATAGAAAAGACTGTTCTAAAATTGAAAATAAAATAATAAATTACATGGTAATTACAAAGAAAAATAATAAATCTTCACATCAAAATAAAAGATAGGAGAGGCAAAATATTTAGTAAATACTAAAACAATAGCAATGAAGGAAATGATAATAAATTTTATAAACAAAATGAGCTCAGCATAGCAAATTATGTGGGACAAAGAAACAAGCAACAACATGGAAAAACTCAACAAAATGACAGCAATAAATTCATACTCAATAATTATACTGAATGTAAATGGATTAAATGTACACTCAAGAGATAGAAAATTGCAGGCTTCATAAGAAAACATGACTCATCAATAAGCTGTATATGAGAGACACACTTTAGACACAAAGACAAAAACAGACTAAGAATCAAAGGTTGGAAAAAGATGTATCAAAGAAATGGCAATTAACAAAGAGGAGGAGTAGCATTTTCTGATAAAAATAATTTCTGATAAAATAGACTTTAATACAAAAACCATCATAAGAGACAAGGAAGAATATTATATAATTTAATTATATAATTATAATTATATAAGTAAAGGATCAATTAAACCATTATATATTTAAAGAATCAATTTAAAAAGAGTACATAACCATTATAACTATAATAAACATTAATGTACCCAATGAAAGAGCCCCAAAGTACATAAATCAAATGTTAACAGAATAGGAAAAAACAGATGAATCTACAGTAACAGTAGAGGAATTTTATGCATCATTTTCAAAGAAAGATAAAATTACTAAAATGAAACTCAGCAAAGAGGAAGAGAAACTAAACAGTACAATCAACCGACTTGATCTTATAAACATCTGCAGAACCATTCACCTACTATCAGCATGATATACATTCTTTTGCAGTGCACCTGGAACATTCTCCAAAGTAGAACATATGTGCGTAGTTAAGTCTGTGTGTCAACTTGGCTAGGCCTGGTTCAGTGGTTGGGCAGCTGGATGTAATTGTTCTCCATGGTGAGATTGGCAATCAATTCCAGGGTGGAATCTACTGGAGCAGCTGAGTAGCTGCTTTAAGGATTTGGTCAGCTTCCTGTATGTAAGAAGGAGCTTTGAGGAAAGTCTCTAGAGTTTTTTGGTACACTTGGACTCTGCATGTAGCTGAATCTTCCTTCAGCAGCCTGCCATGCCCTGCCTATCTTGGAACTTTTAATGGACTGGAATTAATGGCTTGCCATGTGGTTTGGTAACACCAAGACTGTGTCTTTTTACTTTTCAATCTTGGGTTTGTCAGCCTCAGCAGTCAGCAGCCTCCAGTTTCAGTGGGTCAGGAGCAGAAGGCAAATCTGAAGCCCAAGGTTGAGGGGCTTTCACCCAGCCCTTAGAGGCTATCATTTTGAACTTGGACTTAAAACCTCCAAACTGTAAGAGAATAAATTCCTGTTTGTTAAAGCCATCCTATTGTGGTATTTTCCTGTAAGAGTGGTACTCGGTAACCAAAACAGTATGTTAGGCCACAGAGCAAGTCTCAACAAATTTAAAAACAATAAAATATTGCAAAACATCTTCTCAGATCAAAATGCTATAAAATTAAATAATCAACAGCAGGAAGACCAATGGAAAAAGAGCAAACACAGGGAAACTGAATAACACTCTCCTTAAAAACGACTGGGTAATGGAAAAAATAAAAATAATGAAATAAAAAATTTCCTTGAATGAAATGAGAATGAAAACACAACACATGAAAATCCCTGAAACACAAATCCTTGAAACAGTCATCAGAGAGCAATTAACAGCAATAAATGCACACACACACAAAAGAAGAGCCAAAATCAACACCTTAACCCCACATCTCCAAAAATGAGAAAAAAGAACAGTGAAAAAAGCATATAGCCACCAGAAGAAAATAAATAATAGTCAAGCAGAAATAAGTGAAAAAGAACATAGAAAAAATCAACAAAACTGGAAGGTGGTTCTTCAGAAAGATTAATAAAATTGAAAAAAACACTGGCAAATTTAACAAAGGAAAATAAGATGGAAATAACATAAATAAGAAATGAAATGGGTGATGTCACACCAGAATCAACTGAAATAAAAAGGATAATATCAGCATAGTATGAAGAATTGTACTCTAACAAACTTGAAAACCCAGAAGAAATGGACAGATTTCTGGACACACATTATTTACCTAAAGTAACCAGACTAAGGTAGAAAATTTGAACACATCCATAACAACAGAAGAAATAGAACAGGTCATAAAAAATTACCAACAAAAAAAGTCTTGGCCCAGACAGTTTCACTGGAGAATTCTACTGAACATTTAGAGAAAAGCTGACAGCAATCTGACTCAAACTATTCTGCAACATAGAAGAGGACATAATCCCTCAAAATTCATTCTATAAATCAAACAAAACCCTAATACCAAAACCAGGCAAAGGCACCACTATAATGGAATGTTGTTGTTGTTGTTGTTATGTGCCGTCGAGTCGGCCCCAAATCACAGCGACCCCTCCTTGGGTTTCCGAGGCAGTATCACTACAGAAGTAGGATTGCCCAACCTTCCTTCCAAGGAGTGGCTGGTGGGTTTGAACCACCAGCCCTCTGGTTAGCAGGCAAGTGTCTTAGCCACTATGCTACCAGAGCTCCCATAATGGAATAGTATAGATCAATATCCCACATTAATATAGACTCAAAAATCTTCGACAAAATCCTAGCCAATAAAATACTATACAATATCAAAAAAGTAACACACCATGGCCAAGTGAGATTCATACCCAGTATGAAAGGATGTTTCAACATTAGAAAAACAATCAACATAATCCATCACATAAGGAAAATAACCATATGATCTGGTAGCATAGTGCCTAAGGCACTTGACTGCTAACCAGAAGGCTGGCGGTTCAAACCCGCCAGCCACTCCTCGGAAGGAAGGTTGGGCAATCCTATTTCCGTAGTGATACTGCCTTGGAAACCCAAGGAGGGGTCGCTATGAGTCGGGGCTGACTTGATGGCATATAAAAACAACAACCATATGATCATATAAATCAATGCAGAAAAGGCATTTGACAAAACCCAACACCCATTCCTGATAAAAACTGTTATACAAATAGGAATATAAAGGAAATTCCTCAACATAATAAAGGGCATATATGCAAAACCAACAACCAACATTGTTCTTAGTGGAGAGAGTGTGAAATCATTCCCTTTGTGAAGGAGAATCAAAGAAGGATGCCTTCTATAACCACATGTATTCAACATTGTATTGGAAGTCCTAGCCAGGGCAATAAGTCAAGAAAGGGAAATAAGAGGCATCCAATTTGATAAGGAAGAAATAAAACTATACCTATTTGCAGATGATACGATCCTATACAATCCTATACATAGAAAACCCAAGAGACTCAGCAAGAAAACTACTGGAACTAATTGAAAGATTTAACATAGTGGTAGGATACAAGATTAACATACAAAATTCAGTTGGAGTCCTCTACATCAGCAAAGATCTCTGAAAGGGAAACAATGAAATCAATACCATTTACAATAGCTACCAAAAAAAAAAAAAAAAAATACTTGGGAATAAATCTTACCAGGCACACAAAAGACCTATATAAAGGAAACTACAAAACACTCCTTCACAAAACCATAATAGTTTTACAAAAATTAAGAACATACTATGTCATGGATAGGAATACTGAATATTATGAAAATATCAATACTACTGAAAGCAATCCATACATTTAATACAATTTTGATCCAGATTCCATCAACATTCTTTAACAACATGACAAAACAATCTAATTTTATATGGAAAGGAAAGGGTTTTCCCATAAGCAAAGCACTACTGAAGAAGAACAAAGTAGGAAGTCTCACACTCCTGGATCTTAAAACCTACTATATATCTTTAGTAGACAAAACAGTCTGGTATTGGTACAATGACAGACACATAGACCAGTGGAACAGAATTCAGAACCAAAATATTGATCCATCCACTTGTGGCCAACTGATCTCTGACAAAAGTCTGAAATCTACTAAAAGAGGAAGAAAAAGTCTTTCTAACAAATTGTACTGGTAAAACTGGATATGCTATGAAAGAAAATGAAATAAGTTTCATACCTCACACCATACACAAAAACTAACTCCAGATGGATCAAAATCTTAAATGTAAAACCTAAAACTATGTGGTTCATCAAAGAAAAATAGGGGCAAACTTAGGAACTCTAATGTCTTGCATTAATAGACTACCAAACATAAGTTAAAATGCACAAATACCAGAACACAAACTAGATGACTGGGACCATCTAATAATTAAAATATTATGCACATAAAAATATTTCTCCAAAAGATTAAACATATAATTTACAGATTGTGAAAAAAAAAAAAATTGGTAATGACATATCTGACAAGGGAACTATCTCTAAAATTTATATAAAATTCCAACACCTCAACATTGAAAGACAAACAATATAATTAAGAAACAAGTGAAAGACATGAACAGACATTTCACCAAAGAAAATATTCAGACAACCGATAAACACCAGAAGAAGTTTCTTGACCATTAGTGATTAGAGAGATGCAAATAAAAACAACAATGATATACCATCTCACACCAACACTAATAGCAAAGTTCAACACAACAGGAAGTAATAAATGTTGAGGATGTGGAGAGATTAGGACTTTCATACATTGCTGGTGGGACTGTAAAATGATACAATTACTGTGGAAAAAGATTTTGTGATTTCTTAAAATATTGGAAATAGAAATACCATTGATCAAGCAATCTCATTACTGGTACATAGTCTAATGAAATGAGAGCCAGGACATGAATGTATATATGCACACCCATGATATGAAATGGGTGATGTCACAACCAACTAAAGTAGAATGGATAATATCAGGATAATATGAAAAACTCTATTCCAACAAATTTGAAAATGTAGAAGAAATGGACAAATTTCTAGAAACATACTATTTCCCTAACTAACACAGAGGTAGAAAATATGAACAGATCCATAGTAAAAGAAGAAATTGAACAGATCATTAAAAACAAAACAAAAGAAAAAAATCCCACAAAGAAAAAAAGTCCTGGACCAGATGGATTCCCTGAAGAATTCTCCCAAATATTCATAGAAAACCTGACACCAGTCCTATTCAAACTATTTCAGAATAAAGAAAGGATGTAATCCTCTCAAATTAATTTTATGAAACAAGCATAACTGTGATACCAAAAACAGGCAAAGATTCCACAAAAAAGGAAAATACAGGATATTATCAGTAACACCAAACATTAATCTATGGGTGGATACATAGGTAAAAAGGCTGAATGACCAGGTATGAGTGATCAACACAGTGGCATTAGGGAAGAAGAAGACAGACAGAGGTACATGGGAGATACAGACAACAAAGATGAACCCTTTTGCACATACAGTATTGCCTTGTCAGTGATGGAAAACATTGATCTATGAGTAGACAGATGGGTGGACAGGCTTAATGATCAGGTATGTCTAGGTGGGGGGAGTGTACCCATGACCATGTACAGGGTTCGCAGATGACATTTCTACAATCTTATTTGTATGTTCTGTAAGAATATCCGGGTATATACTAGAGCTGACAAAGAACAAGTTTGTGGTGACTTGTTGGTCACAACCAGCTACTTGGAGGGAGCAAGTAGTTGGACCTGTGGGTTCAGGACCATGGTTGCAGGGGACATCAATCTCAATTGACATAACATACTACACAAAAACATTGTTCCACATCCCACTTTGGTAAGTATCGAGTGCAAGAGGTCATCTAGATGAAACAATTTATCTTTCCTAGTCTGACTTAAAGGAGCTCTGGTAGTGCAGTACCTAAGGCGTTTGACTGCTAACCAGAAAGTTGGTAGTTCAAATTCATCAGCCACTCTGCGGAAGACTGGGCAATCTATTTTCACAGAGATTTACTGCCTCAGATTGACTTGCTGGCAGTGAGGTGTTTTTTTTTTTTTTTTTTTTTTTTTTTGAGTCTGTCTTAGGCACTGCACCACCAGAGTTCTTTAGTCCAGAGCAAAGTAGAGTGAAGAAAACCAAAGATGCATGGAAGGAATTAGTCCAAGGACTAGTGGACCATGTGAACATCAGCCTACATGACCCTGAGAACAAAACTAGATGATGCCTGGCTACCACAGTCAACCAATCCTCATGGGATTAGTGTAGGAAATCCTGGATAGAGGGGAGAAAAATGTGGAAAAGAAACTCAATATCATAAAAACAGCAGCGTTACCGGTATGGTAGAGCCTGGTGAAACCCCCAAGACTATGACCTCTAGTGAACCTTGTTGTTGTTGCTGTTATGTGCCATAGAGTCGGACTGACTCATAGAGACCCCTCCTTGGGTTTCCAAGGCAGTGTCACTATGGAAGTAGATTGCTCCATCTTCCTTCTGAGGAGGAGCTGGTGGGTTTGAACTGCCAGGCTTCTGGTTAGCAGTCAAGTACCTTAGGCACTATGCTACATTCCCATGGCTTCCAGCTAAACAATAGACAGGCCTAGGAGGTGAACATTTACACCAGGTGGGTACACTCCTCAGAACAATCAGCCATTGGAGAACAGAAAGGCAGTGTTTGCACAAGGAGGGCAGGGAGACATAGGAAAGAAGGACACAAGGAAAATGTAACCACAGGAAGGAAGGGGGAAGAGAGATGTTACATTATGGAGATTACAATCAATATCAAGAAACAAAATGTGCATGAACTTTTGTATGGAAAATTAATTTGCTCTGTAAATTTTCATCCAAACAATAATAAAGCATTAAAAAAAATTCACAATATCTTCTCAATTAAAATATTATTGAACAATCTCATAATAATTTTCCAACTGTAGTATCATTACCTTTTCTTTTGATGAATAATAAATGGAACTTAACGAGTATGTTGTTGCTGTTAGGTGCCATGGAGTTGTCTCCTACTCATAGAGACCCTATGCACAGTGGAACAAAACACTGCCCAGTTCTGTGCCAGCTCCATAATCCCTGCTATACCTGAGCCCATTATTGTAGCCACTGTGTCAGTCCATCTTGTTGAAGTCCTTCCTTTGTTTGTTGACCTTCCACTTCACCAAGCATGATATCCTTCTCCTGGGAACGGTCTGGAGACTGTTCTTGTTGTTGTTGTTGTTAAGTGCTGTCCAGCCATTTCCGACTCATAGCGACCCCATGCACAGCAGAACGAAACAATGCCGTATCCCGCGCCAGCCCCACAATCCCTGCTATACTTGAGCTCATCATTGCAGCCACCATATCAATCCATCTCATTGA
>NW_006922389.1:200327-213306 GCF_000298275.1 Orycteropus afer afer | reverse complement strand
ACGGCACATAACAACAACAACAATTCTCTGCTCAGGGGCAAGGTTCAGAGTCTCTTCTGTCATCTGAGACTGTTCTTACAACATAAATAAAGTATGTGAGATACAGACTGGCTATTCTTGCTTCCAAGGAGCATTCTGGCTGCACTTTTTCCAGGACAGATTTATTGTTTAAGCAGTCCATGGTACTTTCAACATTCTTCACCAGCACCATAACTCAAAAGCATTGACTCTTCGATCTTCCTTATTCATTGTCCAGCTCTCAATGCATATGAGGTGATTGAAAATACTAAGGGTTGTGTCAGGCATATCTTAGTGCTCAAGGAGACATCTTTGCTCTTCAGCACTTGAAAGAGGTTTTTGGAGCCAATTTGCCCAGTGCTCTATGTCATCTGATATCTTGACAGTTGCTTCCATTGGTGTTGACTGAAGAACCAAGTAATATGAAGTCTTTGACAGCTTCAATCTTTTCTCCATTTATCATGAGGCTGCTTATTAGTCCAGTTATGAGGATTTTTGTTTTCATTATATTGAGGTGCAATCCACACTGCAGACTGTATTCTTCAGTCTTCATCCGTAAGTGTTTCAAGTCATCGAAATTTTCAGCAAAGTTGTGTCATCAGCATATCGCAGGTTGTTAATGATTCTTCCTGCAATCCTGATGCCATGTTCTTCTTCATATAGTCCAGCTTCTCAGATTATTAATACAGATTGAGTAAGCATGGTGAAAGGAAACAACTCTGACACACTCCCTTCTTGATTTTAAACCTTGCAATATCCCCTTTTTCTGTTTGCATGACAGCCTCCTGGTCTATATACAGGTTCTTCATAAGTACAATCAAGTGTTCTGGAATTCCCATTCCCAATGTTATCCACAATTTGTTATGATCTACACAATCAAATACTTTTGCGTAGTCAATAAAACACTAGTAAATATCTTTCTGGTATTCTTTGCTTTGAGCAAAGATCCATCTGACATCAGCAATGATATACTTCATTCCACATCCTCTTCTGAATCCAGCTTGCATTTCTGGAACCTTTCTGTCAATATACTACTGTAACCATTTTTTCATTGTCTTCAGTAATATTTCACTTGTATGCAATATTAATGATATTGTTTGATAATTTCCATGTTCTGTGGGATCACCTTTCTTTGAAATGGGTGCAAATATGGATTTCTTCCAGTCAATTGGCCAGGTAGCTGTCTTCCAAATCTCTTGGCACAGCCGAGTGAGTGCCTCCAGTGTGGCATCCATTTGTTGAAACATCTCAGTAGATATTCCATCAATTCCTGGAGTCTTGTTTTTTACTATTTCCTTCAGTGCAACTTCAACTTCTTCCTTCAATACCATTGGTTCTTGATCATATACCACCTCCTGAAATGGATGAACATCAACCAATTCTTTTTGGTATAGGACTCTGTGTATTCCTTCCACATTCTTTTGATATTTCTTGCATCATTCAATATTTTGCCCAAAGAATCTTTCAATATTGCAACTTGAGGCTTAAATTTTTCCCTCAGTTCTTTCAGCTTGAGAAATGCCAAGTGTGTTCTTCCCTTTTGGTTTTCTCACTCCAGGTCTTTGCACATTTCATTATAATAATTGACTTTGTCTTCTCAAACTGCTCTTTGAAATCTTTTTCTGTTCAGCACTTTTATATATATAACAAGTATAAAGAACTCATTTTATTAAAGTTTTCTTTATAAGGGAAGACAATATTAGTAATAGAAGGAAATGCCACTAATGTCTAAATGAGCTAGAATTAAAATCTATCAAGTAAAATAATATATTTTTTAAAAAAGTTAAAACATTTTAACTAATTTTTAGATGATGGTGTATATTGGATGCCTGATTGCCTATAAATTGAATATCTTGTCCAGGTAAATTACACTTGAAGTGAAATTTTCATGCTTGGAAATTTTGTTAGACATTCAGCTTTCAGGCATAACAATTTCAGCAACTGTCTTGCTAGAGTCACATTCTTTATATATAGTCTGTTTCCAGTCTTTTGTCCAGAATGGCTGACTGAAAACTTTGTACCCTGGGGCTTTTGGTGTGAATCCAACCAATCCATAACGCTGTATAGAGAAGGGTTATTGTTGCTGGTTGCTGTCCAATAGAACTGATTTGCAAGCTTTTCATGGCTGTGACATATTAGAAACAGATAGCCAACGCTGTCTTCTGAGGTGCCTCTGGGTAGTTTCAAATCCCCATTTCAGTTAACCATCGAGTGCTTAATCACTGTTTGTGTCACCCAGGTACTCTCTATGCTTCTTTAATATTAAGGAATTTTAACTAGTCAAAATGTATTAGAACATCATCAAAGTATTGTACATTAATCTAGTGAACAATGATACATAGTGATGTATTATGTTGAAAATGTTTAATCCCCATTTAAGAATTTCAGAACTAGGATTTCAACTGAATATTTATGAAATTAAAGTTGGCTTTTAATATCTAGCCTAAAACCATAATTTCAGTACCAGAGTTGTCCAACATATGTTATAAATAAAATCATGTGTATGGAACCAGGAACTTGATACTTAAAACACATTCTAATTTAGAATTAAAATTTCCTTTAGAATTCCTTTAGAATTAGAAATTTCCTTTATCTATCATTAACATATGGCTAATTAGAAAATAATCACACATTAGAGAACAGGAAAATAGCAGATAAAGATATATTGCCAGTAATGTTAGCTATTTTATTATAATTTATTATGATATCCTCAGACTCAAGATTTTATAGTCGATCTCATTTAGATTGTGAGTGTGAGGCCTACACCAATCATCTCAGAATCACATAGTTCTTTATCACCTGCTGAGAACATTTTAGAATTTAAAGCCTTAATAACAAGGTATTTAATTAGACATTTTTGCTGGCAAAATAAATTGATATTTACTTTAATAATTATCTTGATTGGTTTTAATTTTCATTTTTTAACTTACATATTTACCTTTCAAAAAGAGCTCTATGATTTAAGATTTCTTGTAGATTGCTCTGGCGATGCAGTAATTAAAGCATTTGGCTGCTACCAAAAAAACAGTCAGTGGTTTGAACACACTAGCCGCTACACAGGAGAAAGATGAGACAGTCTGCTCCTGTTAAAATTTGCAGCCTTGGAGAAGGGAGGAGGGCAGTTCTACTCTGTACTCTAGGGTCTCTATGAAGCATAATCAATTCAATGACAGTGAGTTTAGTTTGTGTTTTATAGAGAAATCTGACAAAATCTAATAGCCTCAGCTTAACTGATTCTGAGTCGTGAATTAACACCAGGGAAAGGAGTTGTTTCTTGCTGTGAAATAATGTTGCTGCTTAAACCTGGATTTAGTTAAAAAAACTGAGAAATCAGATAGAAAATTCAAAATAAAAAATGTTATGTCTAGAGAATATTTGTCACTGTAAGAACATTTAGTACTAACAGTTTTCCTTCAGGCAAACTGTTACCAAATTTCATTGCATCATTACTATGATGGTCCATCTTCCCCCATCTCACCTCAGCTCACTTTAATAGTTAACTTAATTGGTCCTAATCTATTGGCTTATATTACTTCCTGCTGTTGTTATTTTGGTCATGTTTGATTTTCTTAGAACTACTATTGCAGTTTTCATGGATTTCAAGGACTGTATGTTTTAACAGGACAATAAGTTTTTAAGTCGAAAATTGTTGAGTAACATCAGCCTTCAAAAATTCCCCAAGCATGCATCGTAGCTTATTTTTTAATGAAGAATAAACCCATGTACAGTCAAGTGTAAGATATTGGAAATAACCTTCTACGAAGTACATCAGAGAAAGTTAAAAGGTCACAGAGCTCCTTATACCATTAATGTTGAACATTTGAATTATTTTCCGGTTTTGCAAGCCAAATAACGCATAGTCTAGATTCTTCAGCTCAGTCAAGACAAGTTACTTAGAGTGTACTAGTGTGCAAGGCCAAGCAAAACACTGTATCATTAAAGATCAAATCTTTATGATTATCTTTAATATTTGAATGAAATCATGGTTTCATTATTTGGATATAACTGAAGAAAACACAAAGTTTTAAAATGGTTATTTTTTAAATGAAAATAATTCTGTAGAGTCTACACTAATGAATTAATACCAGTGTGACACTTATAACAGTGCCTGCATGTAGGACTCATCACAAGCTATCATTATTGTCATCATCATCATCATCCTAATTTGTTAATAGCACATATCAAGCAAGACACAGGTTCCTGCTTCAAAGATCACTGCTCATGTTTCTCTCCAGAGTTCACCTCTCTCTAGGAAGTAAAGAGAAAGGAATTTGTGATCAGAAACACTGCCTAGGTCTGAACTATGTTTCTGTTATTTACTAACGATATAAACTTGGGCATATTATTTAACTTTCATGAATCTATTTCTCTTCCATAAAGGATAGGAATCAATAATTCCTACATCTAGGTTAGGTTAACAATGTAGTTTTTGACATAGTAGACACTTCCTTCATATATGTTAATTTTCCATCTCTTTGAAACAAGTACTAAATTGAAATGCCTTTCTGTACATCTACTCTATGAAAGGGGAATCCTTACAGTACTTCAGTATGTATTATCTATGTTGTCCTTAGTAACAGAAACTCTGAATGTTCACTGTGCATGTGGCTGCTAGAATATATTTTATTTACCAAGTGTCCTTGCAGCTAAGTATGACTGTATTAGTCCTGACCAATATGAAAATGGAAGAATAATGTTCAACTTTCTGAAAGTATACTAAGTAGATAGGTTTACCTACTCTTTCATTTTCTTGATTTGTACTGACTGGAATATAAAAATATATATAATTGGAGAAACAGTAGCCATTTGTATCATACAGAAGATAGCCATACCCTAAGATGTAGCATGACTCAAAATTAGTAGAAACAGATGCAAATATCCATTAATAAATGGAACATGGAATGCATGAAGTATGAATCTAGGAAAATTGGAGGTTGTCAAAAAGGAAATGGAACACATAAAGATCGATATCCTAGGCATTAATGAGCTGAAATGGACTGGTCTTGACTATTTTGAATCAGTTAACAATATGATCTACTATGCTGGGAATGACAAACTGAAGAGGAATGGTGTGGGATTCATTATCATAGAGAATGTTTCAAAATCTATCCTGAAATACGATGGTGTCCAAAACCAAGCCAAACTCACTGCCATTGAGTCAGATCTGAATCATAGTGACCCCTTCTTGGGTTTCCGAGGTGATATCACTATGGGAGTAGATTGCTCAATCTTCCTTCAGAGGTGTGGCTAGTGGGTTTAAACTGCCACGCTTCTAGTTAGTTGTCAAGTATCTTAGGCACTACTCCACCAGAGCTCCTACAATGCTGTCAGTGATAGGATAATATCCATACACCTACAAGGCAACAACAACAATAAGGAAGACTGATTAATACTACTATTATTCAAATTTATGCTATTGTTGTTGTTGTTATGTGCTGTTGGGTCAGACCCAACTCATAGCAACCCCTTGTTGGGCTTCCAGCACAGTATCACTACAGAAGTAGATTGCCCAACCTTCCTTCCAAGGAATGGCTGGAGGGTTTGAACCGCTAGCCTTTTGATTAGCAGTCAAGTGTCTTAGGCATCATGCTATCAGAGCTCCTTCGAATCTATGTAGTAACAACCAAGGCCAGAGATGAGGAAATAAAAGATTCTTACCAACTTCTGCAGTCTGAAATTGGCTAAACATGCAGTCAAGATGTGTTCATTATCACTGATGACCGGAATGCAAAAGTTGAAAACAAGGAAGAACCACCGGTCGTTGGAAAACAGAGACTTGGTGATAGAAATAACACTGGACATCACATGATAGAATTTTGGAAGACCCAATGACTTATTCATTACAAATACCTTTTTTCAACAACATAAGTGACAACTGTATATGTAGGCTTCACCGGGTGGAATACACAGGAATCAGATTGATTGCATATGTGGGAAGAGGCAATGAAGAAGTTCATTATCTTCAGCCAAAATAAGGCCAGGAATTGTTTGTGGAAGAGACCACTGATTGCTCATATACACGTTCAAGTTGAAGTTGAAGACAATTAAAACAAGTCAACAAGAGCCAAAATATGACCTTGATAATAACCCTCCTGAATTTAGAGACCATTGAAAGAATAGATTTGATGCATTGAACACCAATGACCAAAAACCAGAGGAATTAAGGGATGACATAAAGAATATCATCCCTGAAGAAAGCAAGAGGTGATTAAAAAGACAGAAAAGAAGAAAAGATCAAAATGGATGTCAGAAGAGACTCTGAGACTTGCTGTTGAGCAGTTGTTGTTGTTGTTGTTATGTGCTGTCGAGTCAAACCTGACTCATAGCGACCCCTCCTTGGGTTTCCGAGGCAGTATCACTACGGAAGTAGGATTGCCCAACCTTCCTTCTGAGGAGTGGCTGGTGGGTTTGAACCACCAGCCATCTGGTTAGCAGGCAAGTGTCTTAGCCACTATGCTACCAGAGCTTCTGTTGAGCAGAGGGTTGTTGTTGTTGTTGTTATGTGCCGTTGAGTCAAACCCGACTCATAGTGACCCCTCCTTGGGTTTCCGAGGCAGTATCACTATGGAAGTAGGATTGCCCAACCTTCCTTCCGAGGAGTGGCTGGTGGGTTTGAACCGCCAGCCGAGCAGAGGGTAGCTAAAGCAAATGGAAGAAATGACAAGATAAAAGAGCTGAACAGAAGATTTCAAAGAGCAGCTCAAGAAGACAAAGTCAATTATTAAAATGGAATGTGCAAAGACCTAGAGTTAGAAAACTGAAAGGAAAGAACATGCTTGGCATTTGTCAAGCTGAAAGAACTGAGGAAAAAATTTAAGCCTCAGGTTGTAATATCAAAAGGTTCTATGGGCAAAATATTGCATGATGCAGGAAACATGAAAAGAAGATGAAAAGAATACACAGAGTTACTGTACCAAAAAGAATTGGTTGATGTTCATCCATTTCAGGAGGTGACATATGATCAAGAACCAATGGAACTGAAGGAAGAAGTCAGAGCTATACTGAAGGAAGCGGCAAACAACAAAGCTTCAGGAATTGATGGAACACCCATTGAGATATTTCAACAAATGGATGCCCTGCTGGAGGCATTCACTCGGCTATGCCAAGAGATTTGGAAGACAGCTACCTGGCCAACTAACTGGAAGAGATCCATATTTGTACCCATTCCAAAGAAAGGTGATCTCTCAGAATGTGGAAATTATCAAACAATATCATTAATATCACACACCAGTAAAATCTTACTGAAGATAATTCAAAAACGGTTGCAGCAATATATTGACAGAGAGATTCCAGAAATGCAACCTGGATTCAGAAGATGACATGGAATGAGGGGTATCGTTGCTGATGTCAGATGGATCTTAGGTATTCAACTTGTATGCTCAGCAAATAATCCGAGAAGCTGGATTATATGAAGAAGAACATGGCATCAGGATTTGAGGAAGAATCATTAACAACCTGCAATATGCAGATGACACAACTTCACTTGCTGAAAGTGAGGGTGACTTGAAACACTGATGAGGATTAAAGACTACAGTCTGCAGTGTGGATTACATCTCAATATAAATAAAACAAAAATCCTCACAACTGGTCCAATCAACAGCTTCATGATAAATGGAAAAAAGATTGAAACTGTCAAAGACTTCATATTACTTGGTTTTACAATCAACACCAATGGAAGCAGCAGTCAAGACATCAGATGTCCTATTGCTTTGGATGAATCTGCTGCAAAAGACCCCTTTCAAATGCTGAAGAACAAAGATGTCTCCTTGAAGACTAAAGTGCGCCTAACCCAAGCCATGGTATTTTCAATCACCTCATATGCATGTGAGAGCTGGACAATGAACAAGGAAGACTGAAGAAGAGTTGCCACTTTTGAGTTGTGGTGTTGGAGAAGAATGATAAGAGTATCAAAAGAATGCTAAGAGTACTAAAAGGACTAAGAGCTCTGTCCTGGAAGAAGTGCAGCTGCAATGCTCCTTGGAAGTGAGAATGGCCAGACTTCATCTCGCCTACTTTGGTCATGTTGTCAGAAGGAACCATTCCTTAGAAAAGGATATCATGCTTGGTAAAGTGGAGTGTCAATGACGAAGGGGAAGGCCCTCAGCAAGATGAATAGACATGGTGGCTGCAACATTGGCTCAGGTATAGCAAGGATCGTGAGGGTGGCACAGGACCTGGCAGACTTTCATTCTGCTGTGCTTAGGGTCACTATGAGTTGGAGACTACTCAACAGCACCTAACAACAGCAATAAGGAATAGGTCAGTAAAAAGTTGGGAAAACTTGTGTGCTTCTAATGAAATACAACTTAAAGTTAAGTGTACTTTCTGGCTCCAGAGTCTTGGACTTCCAAACCACAGGATAATCCAGAGAAGCCAAACATATTGCCTTCTAGTTGATTCCATTCACAAGGACCCAATAGGACAAAATCAAACTTCCACATAGAGTTCCCAAGGCAATAAATCTTATTGGAAGCAGACTCCCATAGAACAACAGATGGGTTCAAATTGCTGACCTTTAGGAGCTGAGTTCTTTTGACTACTGCACTCCATGGCTCCCTAGGATAATTGCTTATGCTTTTAAGTCTTTGTTAATTTCAGTTTTTTTTGTAACAAGTAGCAAAACCTAATCCTAAGTAACACTTGTCCCAATTTATCTTTGGTAGAGTAAGCAGAATTCAAATATTATTAATATTTTTTGTGGTTGAAGAATTTTTCTGTAGCATTTCTGCTGGAATCTCTTTTCAGACAGGTTCTCTGAAATGCTTGAGTTACATTTATAAGACACAAAAATTCCATGTGAGCCAAAGAAATTGGTAGGACAGGGGAGTACAAATAATATCATTTGTGCTTTAGGTTTTATAAATTCCATGCAGTGGGACTGCTAAACTTGTTAAGTATCTGACCATTTCTTCTGTTTTTGTATAGCACAGTACCACAAAACTGAGTGACTTAGAAAAACCGTATTGTCATGCTCAGTAATTCTGAGGGTCAAGAGTTTGGACATTGTGTTGGGGGGATTTCTTGACTCCACTCTATGATGTCTGGGGCCTTAGCTCAGAAGACATATATGCTGGGGGTGATTCAAACATTGGGGGCTAGAATTACCTAAAGTTTCACTCATTTCTGGTGTCTGGACTGTAAGGACTTTAAGACTTCCTTTGCTGACTGGGCTCTCCTACATATAACTACTCCATGTGGCTTGATTTCCTCACAGCTGGAAGCCTCAAAGGAGTCAAATATCTTACAGAGTGTGTCTTTACTGCCTAGGGCTGCCCTAACAGAAATACCACAAGTGGGTGGCTATAAATAATAGAAATTTATTTTCTAACAATTCAAGAGGCTAGAAATCCAAATTCACAGTGTGGTTCTATGGGGAAGTCCTTCTTTGTGTATTTTAGCTTTTAACCTGTAACTAGTGCTCTTGAGTCAATTTCATAACTGCTGCATAGAGTTTTCAATGGCCAGGTTTGGGAAGTGGACCTTCAGGCCTGTCTTCTGAGGCACCTACTGCTGGACTTGAACCTCTAATATTTTGGTTTGTAGCCCAGCTTATTAACCGTTTGCACTACCCGAGGACAAGTAATTGGCAATCCTTAGGGTTCCTGGGTTTGTAGAGTCATCTGCATCCATTATCATACAGTGTCTAATTTACTTATGAGTTATGTGTTTGTGCAACTCTTTATAAAACTCAGAACTGATTAAGCTTAGGATCAACCCTACACTGGCATGATCTCAACTAATTGGTTGATTACATTACATTAGATTGCATTATGGGAAGTGATTATATTGCAAAAAAAGAAAAAAAAAAAAACAAATCACTGTTATTGATGAGATTATGACTCACAGAAACCCTATAGGGCAGAGTAGCACTGCCCCATAGGGTTTCTAAGGCTGTAAATCTTCACAGAAGCAAACTGTCACATCTTTCTCCCATGGAGAAGCTGGTGGGTTTGAACAACCTACTTTCAAATAGCAGCTGAGCTTTTTTAACCATTGTGCCACCAGAGCGCCTTGTAAGGTCATTTGTTGTTTTTAGGTGCCATCAAGTTGCCTCCTACTCACTGTGACCTTATGACCCTATGTACAACAGAAGAAAACACTGCCTGGTCCTGCAACATCCTCACAATACTTGCTATGCTTGAGCCTATCATTGCGGCCACTGTGTCAATCCATTTTGTTGAAAGTTTTCACCTCTTTCAATGACTCTCTATTTTACCAAGTATTACCGTATGCCAATTACAGTACATCCACAGTTGTTGGGGATAGGATGCCAATGCACATTTTGGGGGATATAATTTGATTCGTAACAGAGTGGCTCAAGGCTTCAAGCACAACAGTTTTAACAATCAAGGTAGAGTCTGCATTGCCTTTTTTTTTTTTTTTTTTAATTTAATATAAGTAGAATTTAATGTAAAGAGGTTTTGACTTTGTAGACAGGATCCATTTTTGTTGCCAGAAATATTCACAATAAGGATTTAATAGCCATGACCTTGTGTGCTGTAAAACATGGCATTTTAGAAATAACAATCCACTACTTACACTGATATTTTTTTGCCTCTTGTAGAAAAGTCAGCCTCTTGACTGAGAAGCATGAAGAGGTATATAAAAAAATGGACAGTCTGATCTCCCAAGTGCCACTCCCAAAACTTGAAAGTGAACTGGCAGCATCTGGAGGCTTTGTTAGAGGACAAGTTCCAATTCATCGAATGTCCTTTGAGTGTCAGATTAGAATGATGCTCCATAGCGTTTTCAATGGATCATTTTCCAGAAGTAAGTCACCAAGGTTTTTCCCAGGGCCTCCCAATGGGCTCATACCTCCAACAGTTTTTTAGCAGCCACCCAAGTACTCCACCAGTCACCTGATAATAATAGTGATAATAGTGGTAATAATTTTTCTTTAACTTTTTGTTGAGATTTGGGTGAAAGTTCACAGAGCAAATTAGTTTTCCATTTAACAATACACACACATTTTGTTTTGTGACATTGACTGTAATCCCTATAAAGTAACAGCCCTCTTCCCACTTCCTCCTTGTGTTTACAGATTTGTCCTTCTTTTCTGTCCCTTCCTGACTTCTGAGCTTTATCTCTGGAAAAAGTTACCCTTTTGATCTCATACGGTTCTAAGGAGGGTGCCCCTCCCTAGTTTTATTGTTCCCTTAGAGGCCTACCTATTTTTTGGCTAGGAGTTGTGGTGGTGCAGTGGTTAAGGCATTTGGCTGTTAACTAAAGGGTCGGTGGTTTGAAAGCCCCAGCAGCTCCATGGAGAAAGATGAGGCAGTCTACTTGCATACAGATTTACAGCCCTGGAAATCCTATGGGGGCAGTTCTACTCTGTCCTATAGGGTCCTATGTGTTGGATGCTACTCAGTGGAAGTGGGTTTTGGATTGTTTGGCTGAAATTGACCCTATTTTAATCCAGCCTCACTTCCAATGTACTCTATTTGTCTAAGTAGTTGCATGCCCATTAAGATACAAGTGGTGGGCACATAGACACCACATCTTGATAGAAGGAGTGTTAAAAATTTGAGAGGAAGATTTAAATACAGCCTCAAATTTGTATAGTGATTGAAACGTAAGCATCTCCAAGTTTTGCCATGGCCAATGACCAGATGTGCTGTTGCTGAATGATAAACTACGATAGTGCAAGGAATAATGTAACTTACGTGAGTGGACAAAGTCTTGAATGTTAAGATGACGCTTCCAGCCTATGTATAAGCATGGAACCCAGAGATTTGAGGAGTTATGACTTAATAAGATGATTATCTTAAACAATTGGCACTGAATTTGGATATCACTCTGGGAGGAAGTAGGTAAGTGTTATGGTGCTGCTTCCATTCACTTCCATAGTTATTGGTTCATATCTTTTGCATCATTTGTTAGTTTTGTATTAAATGAAAACAAAAAATAACCTTGTGAATCTTTATATTAGTATGATCTAGTGTCTTAACCTGGTTGGTGTAACAAGAATCTGGTAATATAGTAACTTGGTAGAGATGATAATAATGATATTTAAACCTTAGTAATTTTCCAACACTAGCTAGACAGAAAAAAAAGAAAAAAGAAGAAGGAAAAAAAAAATCAGATTTTTCCTTGTGTAATCACAGATACTTTCTTATGTAATGAGAATGCTCCTTAGAAATGAGAATGGCCAGACTTCATCTCTTGTAATTTGGTCATGTTCTTAGAAGGGACCATTCCTTAGAGAAGGCTATCATGCTTGGTAAAGTAGAGGATGAGTGAAAAAGAGGAAGACCCTCAATGAGATGGATTGACACAGTGGCTGCAATGATGGGCTCACATATAGCAAAGATTGTAGAGATGGTACAGGGACAATGTTCCATTCTATTGTACATGTGTACAATAAGGAAGTCAGAACTGACTGGTCAGCACCTAACAACAACAATGATTTGTAAAATGTTTATGAAACAATGCTGCTAATTACTACCTTTTGTGAGACGTAAAGCAAGGCCAATACTCATGATCCAGAACTTTCTACAAGTTGAGTTATTACTGCAACTGACAAAATGCCAACAGTCCAACTCTTATTGTAAGAGTAAATTTTTATGATTTGTGCACTTTTTATGTATGTATTAAAATTTATCTGTGAATTTATATACAGTGTTTCCAAACCATAAAGACAAATAAATATCAGATTTTTAAAGATACTGATAACTAAATGCAATAATAATGACAGCTAAAAAAATAAGGGTGTTCAACTTATGTCAGAAATGACTTAAGAGGGAATTGTCAGAATAGAACTCCATCATAATTTTGTTGTTGTTGTTAGGGGAAGTCAAGTTGTTTCCGACTCACAGCGACTCCATGCACAGCAGAATGAAATACCACCTGATCCAGTGCCAGCTCCATGATCCTTGCTATACTTGAGCCCATTGTCACAGCCACCATGTCAATCCATCTTGTTGAAGGCCTTCCCCTTTTTCGTTGACCCTCCACCTTACCA
>NW_006922389.1:182163-199577 GCF_000298275.1 Orycteropus afer afer | reverse complement strand
CAGCCTCCTGGTCAATGTACAGGTTCCTCATGAGTACAACCATATTTATATCATAATTTAGGGACTATCTATATAAAGGTGTGTGATAAAAATGGTTAAAATGTGTGTGGAAAAACTCTGCTAATGAGTACCTTTTGTGAGATGAAAAGCAAAGCCAGTACTCTTGGCACAAGATACTTATAAATACCCAACTCTACGCTAAGAGATAGTTACATTTTATAGGTATACAGGTGACATAGTGCCTAAGGCATTTGACTACTAACTAGAAGGTTGGTAGTTCAAACCCACCAGCCACTTTATAGAAGGAAGTCTGGGCAATCTTCTTCCATAAAGAGTCACCTCCTCAGAACCCAAAGGGGGTTTCACACAGAGTCTAACATTAGAAGAAAGAAAAAATAATTTAAATGCTAATATTCTTTGCTTGGATTTGATACAGTGGTTTCAACAATGGGCTCAAGCATAGCAAAAATTATGAGGCTGGTGCAAGACCAGGCAATGTTTGGTTCTTGTTGTGCATAGAGTCTCTGTGAGTCAGAGCCAACTCGACAGCACCCAACAACAACAACATTCTTTGTAATAGAGAGAAAACACTGCCTAATTCACAAAGATTTGATGAGATGTGAAAAATATGTGCTTGCCTACCTCCTGGTCCTCCATAAACTCTGACTTCCTCTTCCCCATGCGCCTTCTCATTGATCATCCACTTCCCAGAATAGTCCTGTAACTCTGAAATTTGATCCCAAATTCACTGAAAAAGAAATTACAACATAACTCAAGATCATCAGTGTTTTAAAGACCTTACCTCTGTTAAAAATTAACACAATAGCTGATACTTGTTTCAAAGTCATGTTTTTTATCATTTTTTAAAAAAAATGTTATTTCATAATACTGTAGTAATTTTGTGAGCTCTGGTAGCATAGTGCCTAAGACATTTGACTGCTAACTAGAAGGCTGGTGGTTCAAACCCACCAGCCACTCCTTGGAAGGAAGGTTGGACAATCTCCTTCCATGGTGATACTGCCTCAGAAACTCAAGGAGGGGTCGCTATGAGTTGGGGCCGACTTGACGGCACATAACAACAACAACACAGCAACAGTAATTTTTTCAGTGATGAAAAGGGCCTAAAGACTTTCAGACTTAAGAGAATATATTTATTTTGCTAATAGGGATTTTAATAATAAAGTAGTTATTTATAGCCATAATACCAAAAAAAAAAAAAAAAAATCCAAACTCACTGCCATCCAGTCAATTCCAACTCATAGTGACCCCTCTGCATTCTTGAGGGAATAAGGATTATGTTTCTAGTCAGATAATCAGTGAGACTTGTCTGTATGGTCCTTCTCTTTATTTCTTCATATATTTCACAGTAGCATCTCACTGCTTTCCAAATCTACCTTTTGGCTTTATCAAAGAGATCAGTAATTGGGTCCATGTTTTTGAGCAGTTGAAACCCCTGATTTAGTTTTGAAAACTAAACCTATTGGTGGTTGTTCTGGTTACCTCTGTGCTGCTCTAACAGAAAACAGAATACAAATGGGATGTTTTGAACAAACAGGAGTTTATTCTCTTACAGTTTGGGAGGCTAGAAGTCCAAGTTCAAAGTGCCAGGCTCTAGGGGCTGGGTGAAAGCCCCTCAACATTGGGCTTCAGCTTTGCCTCTTGTTCCCGGTCCACTGGATCTAGAGGATTTTCTTCACTCAGACAGCTTCTGGCTGCTGAGACTGACAAACCCAAGGTTGACAAGTAACAAAGCATAGTCCTGATATCACCAAATAACACAGTAGGTCCTTGAATTCAAGTCCATTAAAAGTCGCAAGATCGGCAGAGCATGGCAGGATCCTGAACAACTACTCAGCTACATGCAGCGTTCAAGAGTGTCATCAGTTAGAGACCATTCCCAAAGCTCTTTCTTATATGCAGGAAGTAGACCATATCCCTAAAGCAGCTACTCAGCTGCTTGGGGTAGGTCCCACCACGGAGTTGATTGCCAGTCTCATCATGGGGAATAATTACTACCAGCCCAGCCACTCAACCAGGCCCAGCTAAGTTGACACACAAACTTAACCACCACAGTGGTATTTTGAAGAGAAAATCATATAATTGAACATCTGTGAGTGAACATCTGAGAATAACATCAGCAAATGACATGCAACAACATTGTATGTAGTATATGTTACTAACAATAAGATATACAAAAAACAAAGAAACAAAATCAGCAGTTACAAGTGCAGTTCCTTGTAACTCAAATACAATATGTCATAAGTCTGGGACTAGTGTAATACAATAAAGCACAAAGACAGCTGTCTCTGTTGCTGGTTCTATTCCTCCATGCAGGGAAGTTATAACCAATAGCGGATGGGATAATAGAGCACTCTTTAACTAGTAGCTTTCAAAACACACCTTGTGCAAACTCATGCTTTGGGAGACATCAATCTGAACTGTTTCAGATACTGCCAGGACACTTTTGGCTACAGCTAATGAAGCACCAAGGAATTAAAATCAAATTTAAAATTAAAATTAAATTAAAATTTTAAAATTAAAATAATTATTTCACTATTATAAAGTAAGAAGTGGGTATGTTAAGAATAGGCAATTTTGTAGAGGTAGAAAGTAGACCAGTGGTTGCCTAGGGCTGGGGTAGTGGTAGGGAAGTTGGGGAAATGAGGGAATGATTTCTAGTTGAATAAGGTTTCTTTTGGAGTGATGAAAATGTCCTAGAATTGATTTTGGTGATGGTTGCAAAACAAAAACTGAAAGTTATTGAACTGTATACTTTTAAAGGGGTCAATTATTTGACATTGTTAACTTAATGATCTATCCTCTGGGTGTACCTAGCAAGGGAGAGACAAGAATTAATGGAGGTGGTGAGGCAGAGAGAACACTTAAATATCCAATAGGTGTTAAGGATAAAGATCAAGTTGGCACTGCAAATATTGGAGAGTTGTACCACCTGACTGACCCACCAAGGAACCCATTATACATGTCCCCTGAGAAAGCCACTGACTCTCCTGCCACAGAAAGGTACGAATAGTCAGTTTAGTTTTCAGGGAAGCCACAAAAAATAAGAGAGATTATAATAGTATTGGTTAAGTAAAAAGTCAATGTTCCCTTTACTCTAAACACTGATCCTAATGTTCAAACACTAGAGGAAAAGAATCCAGAGAGGGAGAAAAGGGGGCCATGGAAGAGCACACTTCACTTCTCAGATTCTTTTTAACCCCTCTCATAAGCAATGTGGGAGGGGAGAATGTGAACAATAAATTGAATGTGAACTTGATGTTTTAAATTGGATTAGGGTGTACTGAAATTTAAACCTTAATGCTATTCAGAAACTAGAATCTACCCAAGAAGTCCTTAAAGAACAGTGAAGAAATATTTAATTACAAATACTTGACAGTAATGATGAGAGAAAAATAAAGCCATTTCTTTTTTTTACTTCCAACAGTTTCATACTGGTTCTATATTGGTAACACGTCCAGTGACACAATTATCTTCTTTAATTCTCCTTATCAGAAAAGAATATGCAAACATTATCTCTGATATATTGTTGTTAGGTGCCGTCAAGTCGTCTCTGACTCATAGCGGCCTTATGCACAACAGAACGAAACACTGTGTGGTCCTGTGCCAGCCTCACAATCCTTGCTATACCTTAACCCATAGTTGAAGCCACCGTACCCATCCATCTTGTTGAGGGCCTTCCCCTTTGTTGTTGACCCTCCACGTTACCAAGCATGATATCCTTCTCCAGTGAAAGGTTCCTTCTGATAACATGACCAAAGTAGGTGTGACAAAGTCTGGCCATTCTCAGACACATTGCAATACAATTGAGAAACACCCTAGCCTCTTTGGTTAAGTTTGAGTGTGTGTATGAGTGTGTTTTAATTAGTTTGGGACTAATGAGATACTCCAAATCACCTTTTGATCTAATGAGATCTATAAATCACCTTTGCAGAGAGGGGATTAAGGTACACTATTTGCATTTGAGAAGGTGATTTTGTCTGAATTTGCTTGGCAAAATGTATTTGAACCTTCACAGTTGTAATTTACCCAAGTCTATGAGGTAGTTATTATAATCCCCATATTATACCTGAGAAAATTGAAGCAAAGAGAAGTTGTATAACTTACTCAATTTCACAGTTATGAAGTGCTGAGCTAAAGGTTTTAACTTGTTAATTCTATCCCCAAAGCTGGCACTGTACACCACTGTACTGACAGCCTAGCAAAGCAAAATAATTGTTCATGAGTGTTTTCTGAATTGAATAGTCTATTACAGCTTATATGTAGGCATGATTATCACTAACTTTGATGCCTAAGCTAGCTCTCAGTATTTTATGAAATATGCAGGATAAATACTCCTTCCTCCTGAAGGTAGTTAGAAATTCAAACTGTTAAATTGCCTAATTTTCCAATTGTCAATTGTTAAATTACCTAATACATTCTCTCAGTGGTATTTTGTTTTCCTTGAAACAGTAAACAAACAGTAAAACTCTTTTATCTCTGTCATCATAGACAAAGCTCCTCTCTGAGCAGTACTTTTGCAGGAGTTGTGGCTGACATTAAATCATTTTTAAGCATTTAAAAGCAAATTGTGTTACCTATGACAATTTTATTGTGTTAGAAAGCTTAATTGCAGAATAAGGTCCTTGTTCTCTGAACTTTAATGTGTATGGTCACCTTGAAGTCAATTATTTATGTTAACTAGAATTAAAGAATGTGGTTCAAACTTTAACAGAAACTCAGTTTGTGATATAATAAACAATGATGTTACTAATCTTTTAATATATAGCCAAATAATTTATCAGTGCAAAATCTTTATAGGGGGTAGATTTCAGGCACTTTCAAAAAATCAAAAATTTTAAATAAAATATTTTCCAAGTAGAGAGCAGTTTGTGTTTAAGGCCAAACCGAAATCAAAACAAACTCACTATCACTGAGTCAATGATGACTCATAGTGACCCTATGCAACAGATTAGAACTGCTCCACAGGGTTAATACCTTAAAAAAAAAAAAAAAAATCACTGCCATCGAGTCAATTTTGACTCATAGTGACCCCCATTGGGTTTCCAAGGCTGTTAAATCTTTCTGGAAGCAGATCGCCTCATCTTTCACCTGAGAAGTGGCCAGTAAGTTTGAACTTTTGACCTCTTGGTTAGCAGCCAAATGCCTTCACACTATACCACCAGAGCTCCTTAGGCTTAATACTTAGAACGTTAAAAAGCATATGGAACAATAAAGCCAATGATATGATCTATAATTCCATTCTTAGCATTTTGATGTCTATATTTAGAGATATTTGGTTTCATGTTTGTGTGTGTATTTCTTTATAAAATATCAAACAAATATACCATTCAGTAAGTGAATGTTTTGAGTAACTTTTCATTTACAAATATATAATGTCCACACATCCTATAACATAGATTTTTGGACTGCACGAATCTAATAGCACCGTAATTGTGTATTTAATAGTGGTCTTGAAACTGAGGTTATTCTGACCCATGTATAAATTGTTTATATGTTTAGATTTCAAAAATGGAATACTGTGCAAGGTATTCACTTTAACTCACATTAGTTGTGACACATTGGAAAAACACACACACACACACACACACACACACATTTTTACCACTGAATACAGAAATATGCACTTAACATCTTGGAATAAAGTAAACTAGGACAAATACATCCATTTATACATTGCACCAGTATCCGAGACTACCAAATTAACAAAAACCTGGCTAGCTCCACTATGTCTCCCAGAGATGGGGTCAATGTACAGAACTGCACATGGTAATTATCAACCAACTTGACTGAAGTCACCTATCAGCAGTTTGAAACAGAATTCTGAATAGATTATCTGCTCATTTAAACTGACACTGGTAAAAAATCTGGGTCCAATTTTAATCATGCTAGTGAAGCAATTTTAATGATGATGATGATGATGATGATGATGGCAGGTATGAAGCAACAAAGCGTATCTCTAAAGTATCTTAGGGTTATTTTACATTACATTATTTGGACACCTACTAAGGGAAAACAACAACAGCAACAAAAAAACTAGAAACAAAACAAGGACAGCTGTTTTTGTTAGGCATCTTGTTTGCTATCTTAGCTCAAAATCTCAAAATTAACAAGATCATCATGTATAAGTACTTCAGACACTTCAAAGTAATTTCTAAGAGTAAAGTATTCTTTTTGTTGTTGTTGTTACAATTATTGATATAATCATGAACAACAACAACATACTTGGGCAATGAATAGTCAAAACACATATTTAGCTTTTTTTTGTACTTATGAGGGCAACGAATATTCGTATCACTATTTGTCATTATATTTCCATGTTTACATTCATGAGCTGAAAATTATAAGAAGCATCTTGCCCAAGGCTAGGATAAGGAGTGAAAGATATTACGAGAAAGCCAGAATTTAGTTTATGACTCTCTTAGATCTGAGCTTCAAGTCTATGACACATAGCTCAGAAATGACTTGTCACTAGATTAAGAAATAACTTTGATGTTGCTATTATCCCATTGGAAACAAGCATGGAGTAAAAGCTTATCTGAAATTGGAATCATTTTGGCAAAATAGGATTCCAATTGCATAAAGCCCTTCTTTCTTTTGTGTATATGCCTTTGTGGATATTTCACTGAGTTGAAAGAGATAGAAAATGACGAAACAACTTATTTTGTCTTAAAATTTTGGGGTAATCTTCAATATTTCTCTTTTTTTAATGCCTTTTATTGAAATATAATTTATCTATAATGAAATATTCAAAACTAAAGTGACATGGGTCAATGCTTTTCTTTTTTTTTGCAGTGTTCCTTCCCCTCCCCCCCCACCCCTGGCAACCAACAAAGTTTCCCTCCATATATAAATCTTTCCTTGACCCTCCACAACAAGGAACTAAATACTATATTTGTCCTTCTGTGACTGACTTATTTCACTCAGCATAATGTCCTCCAAGTTCATCCATATTATGCAGTGTTTTGCAGACTCTACGTTATTCTTTAGTGCTGCATAGCATTCCACTGTGTGTATGTACCATAGTCGGGTCATCCACTTTTCTGCTGATGGGCACGTATGTTGTTTCCACTTTTTGCTATTGTAAATAGTGCTGCGATGAACATGGGTTTGCATGTATTTGTTCCTGTCCTGGCTCTTACCTCTCTAGGATATATACCTGGTAATGGGATTGCTGGGTCAAATGGTATCTTCAATTCCAGCTTTCTAAGGAATCACCATACTGCTTTCTGCAGTGGTTGTATCACTTCACAGTCCAACCAGCAGTGTATGAGAGTCCCAATCTCTTCACATCCTCACCACACCAGCATTTGTTATTTTCTGTCTTTTTGAACCTTGCCATCAGTGCTGGGGGTGAGATGGTATCTCACTGTTGTTTTGATTTGCATCTCTCTGATGGCCAATGATCATAAGCATCTCTTCAAGTATTAGCTGGCCACCTGAATATCCTCCTTGGTGAAGTGTCTATTCATGTCTTCTGCCCATTTTTCAATTGGATTGTTAATTCCTTTTCTTTCGAGGCATTGGAGTTCTCTATAAGTCTTAGAGATAAGTCTCTTGCCAGATATGTAATTATCAACACATATGAATTTGTTGCTGTTATTTTGTTACATGCTTTTTCGTGGTGCTGATTTCTTTGTTCCATATAATGTTCTATACTGAGCTTGTTTTGTTTATGAACTGTGTTATCATTTCCTTCATTGGTATTGTTTTAGCATTTGCTAAATATTTACACTGGTCCTATTTTTTTATTTTGATATGAAGATTTATCATTTTTCTTTGAGGTTACCCTGTGACTTACAGTTTTCTTTTTCTTCCCAAATTTAGAACAGTCAATTCTTGTAGTTGTCTTGACTTCTCTACCATCTAGAGCTTCTGTAATGACACAGTTTTTTCCTTCTTTTTGGTTTGTATTTGTCCTCATTTGTCAATTGATGTCTCTGGTTCCCTGTTTACAATCTTGTAGGCTTATTTACTTTGGATACTTCCATAGCTGGATTGGATTCTGGGTTATATCATCATGTGTATTAATGGTCAGTTGTCGTTGGCTGTTGTTGTTTCTCTGTCCAAAGGGCTCCTTTTAGCATCTCTTGTAAGGTTGGTCTGGTCTTAACAAATTCCTTTAATTTCTGCTTATCTGGAAATATCCTAATTTCACCATCATATTTGAAGGACAATTTTGCTGGGTACATAATTCTTGGTTGGAAATTTTTTCTCTTTCATGGTTTATATATACCATTCCATTGTCTTCTCGTCTGCATGGCTTCTGCCAAGAAATCCGAGCTTAGTCTTATTGGTTGCTCCTTGTAGGTTAGTTTTCATTTTTCCTGTGCTGCTTTCATGATTCTTTCTTTGTCTTTGGTTTTGGTGAGTTTGATGATGATATGTCTTGGTGATTTTCTTTTGGGGTCTATCCTGTTTGGGGTTCATTGGACTTCCTAAATGGATATATTCTCATCTTTCATCATGCCAGGAAAACTCTCTTCTGACAAATCTTCAGCAATTTTCTCTGTGGTTTTATTTGTCTCTTCCTATTCTGGAATTCTGATTACATGTAGGTTATTCCTTTTGATGGTATCCCACATGAACCTTAGGCTTTCTTCATTTTGTTTTGATATTTTTTTGATTGATTCCTTTCCAAAGAAGTATTGAGGTATTTGCCTTCAATCTCACTAGTTCTGTCTTCCATTGATTCCATTCTACTCCTTTGCCCATTCAATGTCTTATGTATTTCTGAAAATTTAGTATTAATCTTCTGGATTTCTGTGTGTGGATTTTGTATCTTTTCTAATTTTTCATTTATTTTGTCATTTTGTTCTTGTATTATCTTTCAAAACTGTTGTAGGGTTTTCTCTGTCTTTTCCTCAATTTTGTTAGTGTTTTCCTTGATCTCTCTCTCAATCCATTGTTGTTGTTGTTATGTGCCATCGAGTTGGACCCAACTCACAGGGACCCCTCCTTGGGTTTCCAAGGCAGGATCACTACAGAAGTAGATTGCCCAAACTTCCGTTGAAGACACCAAAACACAATTCTTTGGAATTCCTTATCAGGGAGGTCCAATGTTGCATCTTCCTCAGAGATGTGTTTTGGTTCAGTATCCTGGTCCCTTGTTTCTCCTGCTTTATCTTACTTCTTTGAGTGCCCTGTGATGCTCTCTTGTTTCTGAGGCATTGTGAAATTTTTGTGTTTATATTTAATTGATGATTGTATGTTGGAGTGACTTGCCTGCAATTTTCATTTTCTTTGTTTTGTTTTTATGTTATCTACGTAAGCAGGGTACTGTGCTGTGCTCTTCTATTCACTAGTTGACAGAACTTGTACACTCACCACCTGTATCCTTTCCTGTTTTCAGCCTCTCTTATGTCTCTGCCGACCTTGGCAAACAGAACCTATTTTTAGGTCCCTGGAATCCAAATGAGAATTCTGTCACTTTTAAATCCAAAATGACTGCTGCTTGTAAACATTCAAAATGGCTGCACCCTTGGTCACTTTAAATATCCAGAATGGCTGTCATGTGGAAACCATCAAAATGGCTGCACCCTCCAGACAGCAGAAAGTCCACTGCTCAGGTTGTCTTCCTCCTTACTGTTTACATTCCTAGTCATAGGTCCCAGTACAGTCATCCCTGCAGACTTTGGTGACAAGGAAGATTTTTAGGTCAATTATCAGATTCCAATACCACTTACAAATATTCAGGCTATTGGTCCTGTCAGAGTAGCAGGCAGTCTGCAGCTCTGACTGTCTCTGTATGCACTGTTTTCGTTCAGGTTTTTCTACTACTTGGTGCCTAATCCACTTCTGTATAGTTCATTTCAAAGCTCAGGGCTCCAGGATTATCTTCTGTATCTCTGTCAATTGGTTTCTCTTTCCTTTGTTAAAGAGGGTCCATGTTACATGTCTGCCTAGTCCTCCATCTTCCTGGAAGTCTCATCTTCAATATTTCTTGATGACTCATTTTCTATTTTTCAGTCTCTAGTAGGTGAAATTCAGAACACTCTAGAATCAACTTTCCCAGTAAGTAGCTCCCAGCATGGTAAATCTTACCCAAGGAACTCTTTGCTGTATATTGTTCCACAACTGGGACATGTGTGTTCTTGGAAAGATGTTTAAAATACATTCATACAACATACAAGAAGTGATGTAACAATTTTCTGATTATGTAGTGTAGAATCCTCCATTGTCCAATAGATAATTACTAGTCATGCGTAGCTATTTAAATCATGATTAATTAAATTATTGCAAGATTAAAAATTCAATTTCATAGTCACAAGAGACATGTACATCTCAGATATACAACATTGGCACCACCTTGGAAAATTCTATTGGATAATGCTCGTATACACATGTAGTATGTAAAATACGGTGTGTGGAAGGGACAAGCCGCAGTGGCAGCACATGGGAGCTGGTTAGAAAAGCATAAACTACAGCTCTACACCATATCTATGAAAATTAACACTTAAAATTTGAATGTCCTTAATGTTACAAAGTTAATTATATTACCTGATCAGATTATCAATAGTGATTAACTGTGGTTAGTTCTGCATAGTGTGTTTATGAAAGACTTTTATCTTTCTATTTTATGCAGTTTCTGAGTTATTTTTATATTGAAGTTTATATTGCATTTAGAATAGGACAATAAACATCTCTCTCTAGAACTTTTTTCTATTTTCTTCTCAATTATTTTCTATAATTTCTAGATTTTTAAAAACAATTAGCATTTATCTCTGTTATAATAAGAAGTGACTAAGATGACATAGCAAATTTATTATTACTATTGTCTCTAGCATTATATTGTTTCTTCATTTTTATGCTCAAAAGTCATGTTTAGAAATTCCTCTAAAGAATGATCATAGATCAGTCTTTGGGAAGGTTTTCTCTTCTTATCAGAGATTCAAACACGGAAGATGTCTGCATGTCTCCTCTAATTCGTATTCCATATTTTGTCTTCCAGGACTCAGTTCCTCTAGGCCTTGTTTAGATCTATGGCAGAAGTCATTGACTATGAATGGCCAAAAACTTTCGGTTGTTTACATTTCTAAAACTCCTCAGCTTTATTATGAAGGTAAAACTTTCATTTACGTTTCCCTGCAGTTTACCATGTGTCTTTCGCATTTATGTAGGAGTTCTGGTGTTGCTGTGGTTAAAGCATTGGGCTGCTAAGCAAAAGGTCAGTGGTTTGAACATACCAGTTCTTCTGCAGGAGAAAGATGAAGCAGACTGTTTCTTTAAAGATTTACAACTTTGAAACCCGAAGTTTGGGGCGGTTCTACTCTGTCCTATAGGGTCACTATGATTGGAGTCTACTCGATGGCAGTGTTTTTTTTTTTTTCCTCCACAATTAGAGAAGTATTCACAATAAAAGGCAAAGCTGCTAAGTCAGGCTTCTTGAATTTGCTTAAGAATTGTATTCTAAACAGTACAAAATGTGCATAAATAGGGTCCCAGTTAGTCACACTCTAAGTGTGTGAGTCATTGTTCCCCTTTTGCGTTTGTCTGTAGATGTCACATGGAGGAGACCCATTAAAAATCTGCTCAGTGACTTCTCCCCCACAGGGGACACAATCCTGGATGCCTGTGTGTGGGAGCCATTAAGAGCAGTGGGGCTGTGGGCTCAAGGCCTTGTGATGCTTTGGCTTTCTCCACAAACCTGAAATATTACTTATGCCCATAAGGCCTCTAATTGCTTCCATAATGCCTGTCGCCTTCTATACAACATCAACAATAGCTTTATTATTAGAAGACTTTGAATTAATTAAAATTACTTTGGCTGGATTTGCTGCAACCCAATGTAAGTGAGAAGGAGTAAACAAAAGCTGGCAAACTCTTCAACACACCTCCTTCTTCTCTTTACACCATGTCTCAACAGAATGAAATACGAAATACATAGGCTTACAAAAGGGATCACTGAGTGCTTTTGTAAAACGATATTCACTCCTTCCCAAATTGCAGAACACTCTACTGGGAAGGCCCATTCTGCATTTTTTTCCAACTTCATAGAAGCATTCATTTTCAGGAATGTTGAAGTGTGATTATACAGATTCCTGGGGGGAAAAATCCACACAAGATACCCCCAGGAAATGACATGGAACATGATAGTGATCTTCACATTCACCTTTACTATAACACACTGATCTTTAAAATTAACCTCATATTACATTCAGTTAAAAAAATAAATAAATAGAAAATAAAAAATAAAACTCTATGAAAAAGAGATTAAAGTTCAAGCTGGAAATACAATGACTGAGAGACATAGGCTTTACAGGTGTTTGGTTCTAAAAGCAGTTTACAAAAGTGGTCGAAAGCTTGTCATTACAGTTCAACTAGAAATAACAGATGAAGTTTTCTTTTTTCTTTTTCTTGTTAATTGTAGAAATATTCAGAAGTTGGTTATTTCCTAATTTTAAATAGTTGCTTGTTGTTGTTATGTGTTGTCGAGTCATCCCCGACTCATAGCGATAGCGACCCCTCCTTGGGTTGGCGAGGCAATATCACTACGGAAGTAGATTGCACAACCTTCCTTCCGAAGAGTGGCTGGTGGGTTTGAACCCCAGCCTTCTCGTTAGCAGTCAAGTGCCTTAGGCACTATGCTACCAGAGCTCCTAAGTACTGCTTATTCTAATAATAATAATTATAACTAGTAAGTCTGATTTGGCAGATGTCTGTTTAGACATCACTCCTCATTCCTAATGCCTCTACCAAGTTAAGACCCTTATAAACCATGTAATCTAAGGAAAGTTGCTAAGCTTCTGTGTACCTTGGTTTTTCTTATCAGAATCAGGGTAAACATTGTCAACAAAGAAATACTGTGGATCAAGTTTTATTCTATGCACTCTACAGACATCAGCTCAGGCATCCTCCTAATAGCACAATGCAGGAGATATAATCGTTGCATCAACATTTTATAGATGACAAATCTGAGTCACATATATTTAAGTAACTTACTCAAGGTCACACAGATCTTAATATGGGGGATCCAGGAATAAAATCTGGTTACTCTGGCTCCAGAATCAACACTTTAACAACTACAATATTTTGTGGGGATGTAAGTGATATAATGTGTGAAGCATTTAGTACAGTATGCACTCAGCATTTCATAGTCTCTTTACTAACATAAAGATTGGCAGTGTGAACCCACCATGGAAGAAAGACCTGACAACATGCTTCTGTAAAAATACAGCCAAGAAAACCTTACGGGGCAGTTCTACCCTGTAACATGGGAGGTCTCCATGAGTTGGAATAGATTCAGTGGTAACAGATTTGGTCTTAGTATGGCTATTGCCCTCTAGTCACAGTACAAATATCCTCTGTGTGTCTGCTGTGTAATAAAGATAAATGGAATCCAACATTTGGTTTTGGGACCCTTATCGTCTAAATGTTATTGCTTAGTGATGATGAGAAAATAAATCTTTGATGCTAAAGACTCTCAGAAAAAAAAAAAAGAAGTCATAGAAACTTTTGAGTTTTGGTACACTATATGGTTACTGGATGCGACAGAACTCTGATTTCCCAAACACTGAAGGGTTATTTTAATTATAATAATTAAATTATACTGATGATAAGACTGTTGTTCAGTGATTATAATAATTGAAGATATTTGAGGGATGGGAATATCATGCAGAATTTATTTCTTGTCTGTTCACATGGTTTTTTAAATCAGTTACCTTAAAACTGGGTACTTATATATTAAAAAGGAGCTCTGGTAGGATAGTGCTTAAGGCACTTGACTGCTAACCAGAAGGATGGCAGTTCAAACCTACCAGCCACTCCTTGGAAGGAAGATGGGGCAATCTATTTCCATAGTGATACTGCCTCAGCAACCCAAGAATGGGTTGCTATGAGTTGGGTCTGACTCGACAGCACATAACAACAACAATAACATATATTAAAAAAAGAAAACCAATTTTATGGGTATAGTGGGAAGGGAAGCAGTATCAAGTCCCTGTCCACTCCTTTCCACCTTGTTGTGTGTGCTATTGAGTCAATGGAGACTCATAGTGACTCTAGGATTTCCTAGGCTGCAATCTTTATAGAAGGAGATCACCAAATCTATTCTCCCACAGAGCCACAAAAAAACCTTTCAGCTAGCAGCAGGAGACTTAACCATGGTACTACCAGGCCCTGTCCTCTCATCCTTGGTAATATCCAATCTGTAGTCCTAAAACAAGAAAATTTCAGAAATTCCGTTGTGATGCATGTGGCTGGTGATCAATGTGATTGTGCAGTCTGCCTTTGGACCACAACTTGACTTTAGGTGGCCCCCAGTCAGTGCTCTTTCCATAGGGAAAGCCATGAGAATTGAGCTCCATCTCAAAGCACTAAAAGAATGAGAAAAGTCTGAACAGTATTTGCCTCACATCATAATAAGGTACCAGTTCTTTTTGGAATTCTAATGGGGTACATACATAAGAGCATGGTTGTTGTTGTTGTTGTTGTCAGATGCGGCGAGTCAGCTCCGACTCATAGAGACCCTATGTACAATAGAAATGCTGCCTGGTCCTGTGTCATCCTCACAATCCTTGCTATGCTTGAGTCCATCATTTTAGCCGCTCTGCCAGTCCATCTCCTTGAGGGTCTTACCTTTCTTAGCTCACCCTCTACTTTACCAAGCATGATTTCTTTCTCCAGGGAGTGGTCCCTCTGACACCATGACCAAGCTAGGTGAGATGAAGTCTGGCCAATCTTGCTTCCAAGGAGCATTCTGGCTGCACTTCTTCTAGGACAGATTTATTCCTTATTCTGGCAGTCCATGGTACTTTCAGTGTTCTTCACCAACACCACAATTCAGAGGCATCAACTCTTCTTTCAGCTTCCTTATTCATTGTCTAGCTTCCACATGCCTTTGAAGCAATTGAGAATACAATGGCTTGGGTAAGGCACACCTTAGTCTTCAAAGTGATAATTTTTCTTCTTAACACTTTAAAGAATCTTTTGCAGCAGATGTGCCCAGTGCAATATGACATCTGATATTTTGACTGCTGTTTCCATGGATGTTGACTATGGATCCACGCAAAACGAAATCCCTAACAACTTTAATCTTTTCTACATTTAATTTGATGTTGCTGGTGGCATAGTGCCTAAGGCATTTGACTGCTAACCAGAAGGCTGGAGGTTCCAAACCACCAGCCACTCCTTGAAAGGAAGATTGGGCAATCTACTTCCCTAGTGATACTGCCTCAGAAACCCAAGGAGGGGTGCTATGAGTCAGATCTGACTCGAAGGCAGGGAGTTTTTTTTTGGTTTAGTTTTGAGAACTTTTGTTTTCTTTTTGTTCAGGTGCAATCCATACTAAAGACTGTTGTCTAAGCTCTGTTTGCTCTTTTTTGCCTAGAAGGTTAGAATATAACTCTGAAGATTAGAAAATGCCTCTGATAAGCTCCATTTCTCATAGACATTTAGAAAAATGAAAATTTCATATTTACTCAATTGTTGTAGTTTATTTAAGAAAATAAATTTTAACTAGCATTCAAGAGCTAAAATTATTTGTGGTCGTATCTCACTAACACAAATTTATTTATTTCAAATGAAAACTCAGTTTCAATAAGAAATAACACAGTGTGACTTAGTTTTATTTTCATCATGGTAGTATAATCATCACAATACTGTTTGAAAAATTTTTCCTACATAGGCTGGGGCCAGTTTATTTTACTCATCTCTTACCTGATATAATCATAAACAAAAGTTAAGAAAATTTCCCTTAAAACTATAAAATAGGTGAATAATCTGAGATAGGTAGTGTAATTTGTCTCTTTATTTTATAGATATACCTCTTAGCATTGTCATCCTTACTGAAAACACAGCACTCATTTAAACTTGGCAATTAAAACAGGAGACGGTTGCTCTATAAAAGTTAACTTAAAATAAATTATTTTGTACTTACAGAAAAGTACTGCAGAAATTCTCACTACCAAGTTTTCAAAGACAATAGGAATCAATGTATGCTTTCTTTACAGTCAGAAAAAATGAGACTTATATAAGTGGAAGAGTGGCTTTGTCAATGTAGAAAATTCCACTGAAATCCAATGTGGCTGCACAATTTAGTCCCACAGTGTACATTCAAAACTTCTCTTTCCATAAATAATTAAAATGTGGCCAGGCATAAAACTACAATTTTTAAAAAGTAAGTAATCAAAGTAATATTATGATTTTCATAATTCAGTAGGTATTTGATTCAGTTTGCTAATGTGAAATCCCTGTCTTCATAAAGAACAATGATAGATAAGAAAAAGAAGTAGTTGGCTTTGCATATTTAACATATGAAAATTAGTAGGATGGAATGCAGATACAAGTAAGTATGGTTTGAAATGTGTGAACAAATTGTCACCTTTCCTGCTAGTTTACATATTTATATCACAAAGAGATGATGCAGCAAATCAAGTCACAGTTCGATATCCAGTATTAATTTTTTCCCCAATAAAACTAATGTAAGTTGAATTGCTGAATATTAGCATTTGAAAATATATTTGTAGTAGGTGTACTTCTCCACTTTTAATCATTTAATAAATATATTTAGAGTACTTATCACTTTCAAAGAAAAATGTGTAAAGATTAATGAAACATTGATTGTGACCTTAAAGACTTATGTTGTTGTTGTTAGGTGCTTTTGAGTTGTTTCTGACTCATAGAGACCCCAGGAATAGCAGAATGAAACACTGCCTGATCCCACGCCAGCTCCATGATCCCTGCTACACTTGAGCCCATCATCACAGCCACCATGTCAATCCATTTCATTGAAGAGCTCCCCCTCTTTTGTTGACCCTCCAACTACCTTACCAAGCATGACATCTTCTCCAAGGAATGGCCCTTCTGACAACATGACCAAAGTAGGTGAGACGAAGTCTGGCCATTCTCGCTTCCAAGGAGCATTTCGGGTGCACTTCCTCCAGGACAGATCTGTTAGTTCTTTAGCAGTCCATGGTACTTTCAGCATTCTTCACCAGCACCACAACTCAAAAGCATTTACTCTTCTTCGATCTTCCTTATTCATTGTCCAGCTCTCACATGCATATAGGCAGTTGGAAGTTTCATGGCTTGTGTCAGTCGCACCTCAAGGAGATATCCTTGGTCCTTAGCACTTGAAACAATTCCTTCACGGTTGACCTTCCCAGTGCTACAAGTCATCTAATGTCCTACTGCTGCTTCCATTGGCATCAATTGTAGAACCAAGCAACGTGAATTCTTTGACAACCTCAATCTTCTCTCCAGTTATTGTGATGCTGCTCATTGGTCCATTTGTGAGGATTTTTATTTCCTTTATATTGACACATAATCCATACTGCAGACTGTATTCTTCAACCTTCATCAGTAAGTACCTCAAGTCATCCTCACTTTCAGCAAGCAAAGTTGTATAATTTGTGTATCTCAGGTTGTTAATGATTCTTCCTCCAATCCTGATGCCA